>NW_020202288.1:0-3658 GCF_001531365.2 Cynara cardunculus var. scolymus
TTTGATGACAGGTTTGCGATAATGATTGAGTTCTTAAAGAACTTTATCCTTCTCCCTGCCTTAAATCTAGTGAACCCAAACGTACCTTTAAAGTATGTTCAACAATACTGGCAGACCTGCGAGTTTGATCCTCCCAGTCATGGAATAATGGGGGACATAGACACCCCAAATGACATGGTTTGCTCGGTAAAAATATCGCAAGCAAAAGTTTCTAAGGTTCTGTGTATTCCCACAAGAAAGGAACTAGGGATCGAACAATATGACGAACCACCTTCCTCCGATGACATCCTCAGGTTCGTAAAAATGCTAGGGTACAATCGGGAACTGCGAAATGCATCAGACTTCAAAAGACAATTCCTCTCGCCAATGTGGAATTTGTTCTTTTCCATCCTCAACCGATCCCTCACCTGCAAGCTCGGTTCCCTCGACCAAGGAAATCTCAACATAATGACAATTATGTATGGGCTTTTCTTCAACCTCAATCTCAACTACGCCTTCCACATCTACAACGAGATTCATGCGGCCGTGATCAAAAAGTGCAAACTTCAAGCCGCTGGAAAGCCACTATCTGCTGTTCTCTTTCCCCGCTTCCTTGCTCTTTTCAATGGGGATGCGATGGTGCAACACGGACTACCTGCTATGGAGCCTTTCACCCCAAACTACAAGATGCAAGGACATCGCCCTACACTTTCGAAGGAAGGCTACACCATCAACCGGCCGCTATCCCAGGCTATGCTCACTGTCATACCATCGTCAAGTGAGATACGCCAATCCTATGAACGCTCCATGCTGTCCCAAGAACCGAGGGCTGCTACCCCGGAGCACTTAGAGCCATCCCCCCTCCAAGCGAAGGATCACCTGCATCATCTTCATCGGATGATGAAGAAGATGATGATGATGATGCTCGTGCTTCCCCAGGCCTTCACCAAAATATTCCTTACCCCACTACCCAAAGGGCAACCACATCTACTACCCCTGGCGATCAAAGCCAAAAGGGTATTGAAACAGGACGACCCAGTCCCACCCAAACCCCAGCCAGCCATCTAGAGGCCATTCTTCGGGCCTCTGGAGATGAACAAGCCGGGGAACCTCATATACCATCACCCCTCTCTCAACAGAGAGGTGGTGAAGTGACAAGATCCCCTTCGCCTCAGCGCTCGCCACAACCCCTCACACACACAGAAGCATTCAAACCTTTTGACATTCAACCCATAGATCGTTCAGAGTGATCTTCAATTCATGCACCACTCCCCTCGGTATTTGATCTACCAAAAGGGACACACATCCGCTTCACTTACTCAGCCTCTGAAGCTGAGGAGGAGGAAGAGGATGTTCCACCATCACGAGATAGTTCTTCTCTCGAAGGCTATCAAGGACATGATGGAAGTCCTTCGAGGCCTACCTTCGCA
This sequence comes from Cynara cardunculus var. scolymus, assembly GCF_001531365.2. Lineage (NCBI taxonomy): Eukaryota > Viridiplantae > Streptophyta > Magnoliopsida > Asterales > Asteraceae > Cynara > Cynara cardunculus. The sequence goes on from NW_020202288.1 coordinate 1,410, forward strand.
CAAGGCCAAGAGGGCGCCTCAGGAACAGAGGCCCAACCTGCAGCATCTGTTGCTGCAGGGGTTACCCCTTTAGCTGATCTGGTCACAAAGGCTGAGTTCCAAGCCTATATTGATATAGTGACGCGGTCCTTGGATGACCTTAAACTCCTCGTACAAGGGATTGTGGAAAACCAACCCTCACCCGATACCCCAGACCTCCACCAATCCCTTGCCATCCTCCAACGCCACCTAAACCAAATAGATACCCAAACCTAAACCAACTCATCCCGCCTCCAAATCCTCCAACAAACAGTAACCCAACAACACAATACCATATCATCYTTAGCCACCCAACGAAACCAAATCCTAATYCAATCTATYGCCACCCTCACGGCTCAGGCAACTRAGGCCGATGAAAACTTAACCTACATCATTACCCAACTCCAAACCATTCTTCGCAATCTTCATCAACTACCAGCCTCCATCACCTCCCAAATACCTCAACTTCAACCTTCATCCACCTCATCCATCGATGAAACCCTTGCCACCCTCACCACACAAATGGCCACCATACAAACAACCCTCACCCAACTACCCGCCACCATACTTGCCCAAATCCCACACCAAAATCAACCCCCACCTCCCTCTGCAGGCCCTTCCTATGAAGCAGCCTTCTCATACTTCACTGCAGAGGTGAGGAATCTTCTTGCCAACCTTCCCCATCCTCAGCAATCTACTACAACCTCTATGCCATCTCCACCACCATCAAGCACAGATTTCGCCATAGGAGCCGATCTTAGAGCTCTATCCAAGGCACTTATCTCATCTTTCAATGAGATAAGTGCAAAGTTTGCTGCCCGATCTGTTGAACTCACCATTGCGCTAAGGAAGAGTTTTCAACAACAACAAGACCGAACAAACACTCTCCTTCGCACCACAGAACAACGATGCAACAAAGATTAGGTACGTACTCCCATCGAACACATTCGTCTGTGGAAGAAAAACAGATCGCGAGCCTCCTGCTCCTCGAGCCGCCCCTTAAAACGCAGACGACATGAAGATCCAGACCCCGATGATCAAGGTCTTGGACCTCATGAGGGGGAGAAAGAGGCGGCGACTACACAACCAACAGAATCCGCTACACCACAGCAACCATCACCACCACAAACCCAACAAACCCAAGCAAGGGAACCAGAGGCCTTGCCCTCTGATGAAGAACAGAATATCCAAGTTCCCTCAGCCACAATACCAAACCCCATCGTGTTGAGTTCATCAACCGATGAAGAAACAAACACACCACCTATAGAAACAAACCAAACCCTCACTCCCTCACCCACAACAAACCTACCCCTAACCCCTTCTCCAACACCTCGACCCTTCACCCTTTCCTCACAACCACAACCCACAACAAACCAACTATCGCCTCAACGACCCCAAACCCATACAGAAACCCATGCACCAGAATCTACCCAACCAACCAAAGAAAACTCACCCTCTACCCATACACAACCCCAAACAGAAACTCAACCCTTAACCTATGAACCCGTGGTGCATGTGGATACCCCTTCTTCCTCAAGACAACCTCCACAAGGCCTGGTAGATGAGATTATCCAGAACATGGAGTCGATGAGGAGACGTCCTTAATTGCCACCCAGGGAACCTATCTTGATGGAAAATATCCATCAGTACATGTACCAAGATCGCGATGAAAGTTTGTCAACCAATCCTCCAATCCTATCGCYAGAGTCAATGAACCTCCTACATCATTGATTTGTCAGACAAACCACTCAAGAACCTCGAGCTGTCTTTTTGAATGAGGGAATAAGGAGAGTCATTGACTTGAAGATAAAATCTTTTGCCAACAGAGCTATTCGATACATCGAGTTCAGCATGGAGAGAGCCCATGGGATCGCAATGAAAACGACCATGTCAACCTCAATCCATATGACTTGATTGAGTTACACGCCAACACAGCTCAAAGGCAAGATCATGGCATAAGGTTTGGAATGGAAAACCGAGCGATAATAAAAACAATGGAGTCCCTGGTAAAGCTCAGAGCCAAAACAGACTTCGAAATTGCCTTTAAGCTAGGCATCAAGAGACTATCCTGTGCTCCTCCAAATGAAGATTTCCAGGGCCTGCAGGAGATACGATCTACATCAGTTCTTACGCAACCTGAACTCGGACTTGTTTACAAGAACGAGTTTGGGGTTAAAAAGTTCTTCAGAATGACTGAAGCCTTCAAGTATTCAACAGATACACTTGAATGG
>NW_020202288.1:4717-15023 GCF_001531365.2 Cynara cardunculus var. scolymus
AGAAAACTGAAATATAGTAAATCTGCCAAAAATAACTCACAAGGCCCTAATACATCCTTCAGGTTCATCAAGTTTACTCGTGAGCAAAAACAGAAGTGGCCTGCCTCTGAGAGTATTAATCACCACTTTTCTTTCCATCCAGCTGAAGAAAAGCAGACCTTCCTCAGGAGAAAAGAAGTAAAGCCAAAGACCTTGTTAGGACTGAAATCAGTATTAAAGTGTATTCGTCTTGAAAGTTAAATATTGTCTATAATTGTAAAAGTCATCGTGTTTGACTTTTCTTATACGAGTTTGACTTTGACTTGTGTTTAGAGGTTTGACCCTATAAATAGGGTAATGTCTTTGTAATTAGAGTGAGAGAAGAGAGCTTATTGAAAATATACATTACGTAATAAGAGGTTTGACCAGAAATCTGGTGTTGACTTTCTCTCTCAACTATCTACATGTTCTTGAATGCTCATATCTGTGATCTGCCATGAATATGAAGTTGTATGAAAATTAATCATTGAAGAGGGACTCACAGACCTTTTCAAATAAAAAATCTGATCTAGATAGGAAGTTTGTAAAAACAACCGATGCTAGGACAAGATTTACACCTACATTTACTTCTTTGTTTACATCGAATAAAAAGAAAGTTAGACATACAGATCCAAAGCATCATCTTTGTCAATGTTTAACTCTTTTTCAAAACCTGAGGAATCACATGTTGACACATCACTGCCCCCTTTTCACAACACGTTTATCGATACAAAGTTAAAACCAATGAAAACATGAAAAAGCCCAAACCCAAGGGCAAGGGAAATGCAAATAAACCCAAGCCTGCAAAGGCTAAGGGCAATGAAAAGAGTGTGAAATCCCCTACTAACAAACGAGGACCCATTATGAAATGGGTACCTAAAACCCCTTAATTTGTCTTGCAGGACCAGCATGTGCAACCATGGTATATGGACTCCGGTTGCTCCTGGCACATGACTGGTGATAAAAGTCAACTATCCTTCTTCATCGAAAAATCTGGAGGATCTGTGACTTTGGAGACAACAGCAAGAGCACTATAAAAGGATATGACACTCTCATCAAAGGCAACATCTCCATCAGCAAAGTGGCCTATGTTGAAGGATTGAAGCACAACTAATTAAGCATAAGTCAGTTCGGCGACAAGGGTCTTGAAGTCAGGTTTCACAAAGGTTTCTGTATAATAGAAACAATGCCCGGACAGACAATCATCAAAGCAAAGAAGAAGGAAATCTCTATCTTCTAGATTTTGAGTCCTCAATGGGACAAGACACCCTTTGTCTTGTTTCCCATAAGAGCGATGAAAATTGGCAATGACATCAGAAATTCTCACACCTCAGATGCACTACGAAAACTAGCCACACAGAAGTTGGTCAAGAGAATTCCGGATCTCAAATTCGAAAAAGATCATCTTTGCTCAGCCTGTGAGATGGGTAAGTTAAAATGGGCCTCACATAAAACCAAGTAACAAACCTCCTGCACTAAGCCTTTGGACATAATTCATATAGACCTCTGTGGGCCTATATCAACCCAAAGTCTCTCTAGAAAGAAGTATATGCTAGTATTGGTTGATGAATACTCCAGATACACTTGGGTTGAATTTGTAAAGAAAAAATCAGATGTTCCAGACATACTCATTGGAGTGATGAAAAGGCCTCAAGTCCTTCTACAACAAAACTAGTGAAGGTTAGAAGCGACAATAGAACTGAATTCAAAAATGCTAAAATTGATGACTATCTCTTCAATGAAGGCATTACACAGAACTTCTCATCTGCAAGAACTCCACAACAAAATGGAATGGTAGAGCGAAGGGACCGAACCTTAGTGGAAGCAGCAAGGACCATGCTCGCTTCATCGGAGTTACCCATCATATTTTGGGTACTGCGTGCTTCACCCAAAATCGATCAATCATTAACAAGAGACACCAGAAGACACCTTATGAGCTAATCAACCACAGAAGACCAATTGTCAAATATTTTCATATCTTTGGGTGCAAATGCTTTGTACTCAACGATAGAGAATATCTTGGCAAGTTTGACAAGAAAGCTGATGAAGGAATCTTTCTAGGCTACTCTCAAACCGCCAAAGCCTACAGAGTCTACATCAAAAGGACAAAGATTGTCATCGAAAACATCAATGTGTCCTTTGATGATTCCACAACAATGACTTCTGAAAACAACAGTTCAGAACTCGGACTTCAAAGAAGAGCATCTGATTCATCACTTGGCAAACCCATTGAATTAGAACTAGCTAAATTATTTGAAGACATCTTCAATGAAGAAGTAACCTTTGGAAATGTGTCCACTACAAAATCTAACTCCAGAATCGATGAAGATCATGAAGTCTCCAATGCTAAAGGTACAACTCTTACAGAAACTCATGTTACTTCMCYATCTACTTCTTCTGTGTCTTCAGATTATGATCAAGATCCAAAATCTAACTATGGAGATGATCTCATCGAGGGGGAGCAAGCAGTTCCATCAATCGATGAAGAGCTGCATCCTGTTGCTCCAGAACCTCAATCAAGCACCAAATGGACAAAAGATCATCCACACCACCAAATCATTGGTGATCCAACCTCTGGTGTCAAGACGAGATCTGCCACAGCAAATGAATGCCACTTCGCCAACTTTCTGAGCATGATAGAACCGAAGAAGATTTCAGAAGCCCTATAAGATCCAAACTGGATAGAAGCAATGCAAGAAGAATTACTCCAGTTTGAACGAAACAAATTATGGTCCCTTATGCCTCTAYCCAAAGGGAAGACGGCCATAGGCACCAAGTGGGTCTTCCAGAATAAGAAGGACGAAGATGGCATCGTAATAAGAAACAAAGCCAGGCTTGTTGCCAAAGGCTACCGCCAGGAAGAAGGGATTGATTATGATGAAACATTCACTCCCGTTGCAAGACTTGAAGCCATCAGAATGTTCCTAGCTTACGCCGCTCACAAAGGCTTTAAGGTCTATCAGATGGATGTCAAGTCTACCTTCCTCAACGAAAAACTTCAAGAAGAAGTCTACGTGCAGCAGCCTCCTGGGTTCGAAGATCCAACACATCCAGACTATGTCTACTTTCTAGATAAAGCTCTCTATGGGCTGAAGCAAGCACCCAGAGCCTAGTATGAAACTCTATCTACCTTTCTCATCAACAACGGCTTTAAAAAAGGTACAATCGATACAACTCTCTTTCTCAAAAAGCATAAAGGTGACATCTTACTTGTTCAAATATATGTGGACGACATCATATTTGGCTCTACAAATGCAAAACATTGCAAAAAATTCTCAGAGTTGATGAAAAGTAAATTTGAGATGAGTATGATGGGAGAACTAAGCTTCTTGGTCTTCAAATCAAACAAACTTCAGAAGGAATTTTCATCAATCAGTCCAAGTATGTGACTGACCTTCTGAAAAAATACTCTCTCTCAAACTCATCATCGATGAGAACACCTATGGCTACAGGAACCAAGCTTTTTGCTGATCCATCAGGCAAACCTGTGGATGTAACAACCTAAAGAGGCATGATTGGATCACTCCTGTATCTAACTGCTAGCAGACCAGATATAATGTTTGCCACATGTCTTTGTGCAAGATATCAGTCAAATACTAAAGAATCGCATCTCTCTGCAGTCAAGAGGATCTTTCGATACCTTAAGGGAACCCCATCATTAGGTCTCTGGTATCCAAAGAACTCTGGCTTTGATCTAATAGCCTACACAGATTCTGATCATGCAGGTTGCAAGCTTGACAGAAAGAGCACGTCTAGAAGTTGTCAACTCTTGGGGGACAAGCTAGTAAGTTGGACATCCAGAAAACAAAATTGTGTCTCAACATCCACAGCAAAAGCAGAGTATGTTGCTGCTGCTAGTTGTTGTTCACAAGTTCTCTGGATGAAGACTCAACTTAAGGACTATGGTTTCCAATATGACAAAATCCCTATCCTCTGTGACTCCAAGAGTGCCATAGCAATTTCTGCAAATCCAGTGCAGCATTCCAAGACCAAGCACATCGATGTAGGGTACCATTTTCTGAAAGACAAAGTTGAAAAAGGTAATATAGAAATGTATTTTATTCCAACTGAGATTCAACTTGCTGACATTTTCACAAAAGCTCTTGATGAGAAAAGATTTTTATTCCTAGTCAGCAAGATGGGTATGCTGAATCTCACCACTTAAAGGCACTCATTAGCTTATAACCAAAGATCTTCAATATCTCATGGTTATGCCCATAAGTGATATATCAAATTTWAGCCAGAAACTCCAAGTATCCTAAACCAGCGCCTCTGGTCATAAAGACCAGAGCCTCTGGCTATTTAGACTTACTACGAACAATTTTTGGCAAACAATCTCAATCACCTTTGGAACCAGAACCCCTCTGGGCCAAAGCAAATACTTAGTAATTTCTACCAAGTATTCTCTTACTCACTAGAGCCTCTGGTTATATAGACCTGAGCCTCTGGAATCCAATTCTTTGAGTCTGCATCCTATAGTGTCTCAACTTGGACTTAAGCATTCATTCATTTCATCTCCTCCTTTTTCATATCTCATTTCTTTGCTTTCATAACCAGAGCCTCTGGTTCTAAAGACCAGAGCCTCTGGATTCACAACCTTTGGAACCAGAGCTCCTCTGATCTGAAAGGCTCATCCATCATAGTCTTTCACATACACTTCACCATTTTCCATCACTCACTTTCTTTGCTTCACAACCAGAGCCTCTGGTTCTAAAGACCAGAGCCTCTGACTTTGCTCTCTTAGGAACCAGAGCTCCTCTGGTCTCAAAGACCCTTTCTCCACTTCTACTTAACCACCTTTCATACTTTCATCATTCTTCACAACCAGAGCCTCTGGTATCCCTAATTCCTCTTTATTATTTGTTTGAGGGGGAGTCTTTGAAAACTTCAAAATCGTTACTCATGCATCATTTGGGGGGGAGCAACAATTTCAACTCCACATTCTTTCTATGCATTTTTCATCCAGATCCTCTGGTTCTACTATCCAGAGCCTATAGCCACCTAAATGCTACATATGTACTTAACCAGAGCTCCTCTGGTTCTATACAATGGATTATCAATGCCATCTAGAGCCTCTGATTTGTTAACCAAGGCTTCTATATCATGTAATCCAACATTACATCAATGAACTCCTTCATCGATGTTACCCCAGAGCCCCTCTGGTTCCTCACCCAATGCTTCACGACCAACCAGAGCTCCTCTGGTTCCATGAAAATAATTTTCATACAAAAACTCATCATAATTGAAAATCATTTTCAAGATCATACAAAATTGCAGCTTTTGTGACTAAAAACTATACAACATGGGTTTTTAGAAGACCAAAACTTCGTAATTAGTATTAATCTTACAATTAGATGAGATTTTAAATTAATTTTGGGAAACGTCCTCATCAAGATATCATTTGGAATAAAATCTTTATTTCAAAAAATTCACTACGTCATACCATCACGTGCCTGTCAACCTACAGGCTGTTCCCCATGAGCCGTTTCAATTTTCCCCCCTTCCCTAACCCCGTCTTGACACGTGTCATCTAACATTAATGGCACGTACTATCAAGACAGCTCACGTTCTTCAAATCATATCACAAATACCTAAACCGCCAAAAAATTTCATGATTATTATATTTTAATAATCAAGAAACCGTTTCCCTTCCATCCCTCCACCCCCCCACACCCCACTCCCTCACCAAATTCCCGCCTATAAATACCTTTCTTCCTCGTCCATTTTCTCTTACGCTTCCATAAACCTGCAACAATATACCGACGAACAACAAACCTGCAACTTCCTCAAACCTGCAACAATGGCCTCCTCCACCTCCCATGAATCAAACAACAATGATAGCCGTGTACAATCCACCAGTGCCGACAGGCGTGCTTTTGTCTTCTTACCTATGAAACCCAACAACCATGCTATCGAACTACGCAACACACTCTTTGACGACCGCTTTGCAGTTATGATTGAGTTCTTCAAGAACTGCATTGTTCTTCCCGCCCTCACTCTTGTCGATAATGGCGTACCATTAAAGTACGTCCAGCAATACTGGCAAACCTGTGAGTTTCACCCACCCAGCCACAGTATAATAGGGGACATAGATGCCCTTAATGACATGATTTGCTCGCTAAAAATATCGCGGGCTAAGGTTTCTCGGGTTTTGTGCATTCCCACTCGACGGGAACTTGGAATTGCACAATACGACGAACCACCAACCACCAATGACATCATCCGCTTCGTGAAGATGCTAGGATACAATCGTGACCTATGCAATGTATCGGACTTCAAACGCCAATTCCTCCCGCCGATGTGGAATATGTTTTTCTCCATTCTCAACAGGGCCCTCACATGCAAACTGGGCTCATTGGACCAAGGGAACATAAACATCATGACTATCATGTATGGGCTGTTCGTCAACTTGAACCTCGACTATGCCTTCCTCATCTACAACGAGATTCATACGGCGGTACTCAAGAAATGTAAACTTCGAGCCGCTGGCAAGCCCCTTCCTGCGGTTCTCTTCCCTCGCTTCCTCGCCCTCTTCATTGGAGACGCAATGATGAAGCATGGTCTACCAGCTGCGGAGCCCTTCACCCCTGTCCACAAGATGCATGGATATCGCCTAACCCTCTCGAAGGAGGGTTACACCATCAACCATCCACTCTCCAAGGCTATGCTCAATGTTATTCCATCAACATCTGAGATACGCCAAGCCTATGAACGCTCTATGCTGTCCCAGGAACCAAGGGCAGCTACCCCAGAGCGATTAGAGCCGTCCCCACCACCAAGAGAGGGAACACCTGAGTTTTTTTCATCCGATGATAAAGATGATGATGATGATGATGCTACTCTTCGTGCCTCCCCCGTCCCTACACATACACTTCCTCAACCAACTTCCCAAACGGCAACCACAACCACTACCCCTGGCGATCAAAGCCAAAGGGATATTGAAACAGGACGACCCAGTCCAATCCCAACCCCAGCCAGCCATCCAGAGGCCATTCTTCGGGCCTCTGGAGATGTATCAGGTGAGGAACCACATTTTTCACCCCTCTCTCAATAGAGAGGTGATGAAGACATAAGAGCCCCTTTGCCTCAAGACTCGACACACCCCATCACACACACAGAAGCATGTGTTGCTTCTGATATTGAACCCCAAGATCGTTCAGAGCGATCTTCCCTTCATGTACTTCCCCCTTCGATATTTGATCTATCAAAGAGGACACACATTCGCTTCACTTACTCGGCCTCTGAAGCCAAGGAAGAGGAAGCTGATGTAGCAACATCATGAGATAGCTCCTCTCTTGAGGGTTATCAAGGACGTGATGGAAGTCCTTCTAGGCCTACCTTCTCACAAGGCCAAGAAGGTGCCTTAGGAGCAGAGGCACAACCTGCATCATCTGTTGCTGCAGGGGTTACCTCACATGCTGACCTGATCACAAAGGCTGAGTTCCAAGCCTTTGTCGATATAGTGATGCAGTCCTTGGAAGACCTTAAACTCATCATACAAGGTAATGTTGACAGCCAAACCTCCATCGATACCTCTGACCTCCAAAAATCCCTTGCAATCCTCCAACACCACCTCACCCAAATCGAAACCCAAACCTAAACCAATACCACTCGCCTTCAAATGCTCCAACAAACCATCACCCAACAACACAACACCACATCCTCCCTTGCCACCCAACGAAACCAAACCCTCATCCAATCCATCGCCACCCTCACGGCCCAGGCAACTGAGGCTGATGAGAACCTAACATATATCATCTCCCAACTACAAACCATCCTTCGAACCCTTTACTCACTACCCACAACCATCACCTCCCAAATTTCTCCTCAAGCCCCACGTCAATCCACCTCATCCATTGATGCTACCCTTGCCAACCTCACCAACCAAATGGCCTCCATACAAACCACCCTCACCCAACTACACGTCACTATCCTAGCCTAAATCCCACAGCCTACTCCTCCACCCCAACCTCCCTCTTCAAGCCCATCCTTTGATGAAGCCTTCTCCTCATTCACTGCAGAGGTGAGAGACCTCATCACCAACCTTCCCATCCCTCCATATACATCCACCACCACCTCTATACCACCACAAGCCTCATCCTCCTCCACCGACTTCGCAACTAGAGCTGACCTAAGGGCTCTGTCAAAGGCGCTAGTCTCATCTTTCAATGAGATTTGTACCAAATTCGTTCATCGGGCCATCCATCCAACAAGGGTTCTCTCCCAAAACCTGGCCGATGAACAAAGGCACACCACCTCTCTCCTCCAAACAATGGAGGCGAGTCGAAGACAAGAAGTGCTGAAGCCGTATCTTACGTCCTTCAGGAAAGACAAGAAGAAGAAGTAGACCAGAGCCTCTTGCTCCAGTAGCCGCCAACACAAAAGGCTGAGACATGAAGACCAAGACCCCGATGATCAAGGTCTTGGACCTCATGAGGGGGAGAAAGAGGCCGCGGCTGCACAACAAATAGAATCCATTCACCACCACCACCATCACCACAAACACAACCACCACCTTCAACCGAAGGAACCCAAGCAAGGGAACCAGAGGCTCTGCCTTCTAAAGATGTACATGTACATGTTCCCTTTGCTATAACCCCAGAACCCGTCGTATTGAGCTCTTCAACCGATGAAGAACCTACTACCCCACCAACATAACTTAACCAACCTTTTTCTTCAACACCCACATCAAACCTACCCTTAACCCCTTCACCAACACCTCGCACCACTCAACCCTTCATCCTACCCATACAACCAGAACCAAAAATAATCCAACCTTCATCACCCTAACAACCACAAACCCAAACAGAACCCTATGCACCTGAAACCACCCAAGCCAAACCAAATGAACCACAAGAAACCATACCCTCACCAACTCATACACAAACCTCAACCAAGCCACCCGTGGTGCATGCAGATACTCCCTCTTCATCAAGGCAACCCCCTCAGAGCCTGGTAGATGAGATCATACAAGGCATGGAGTCGATACGGAGATGTCCTGAATTGCCACCCAGGGAACCAATTTTGCTAGAAAACATTCATCAATACTTATATCAAGACCGCGATGAAAGTTTGACCATCAACCCTCCAATCTTATCGCCTGAGTCCATGGACCTCCTACACCATAGATTTATTAGACAAACCACACAAGCACCATAGGCTGTCTTCTAGAATGATGGGATAAGGAGGGTCATGGATCTGAAAATAAGGACATTTGCCAACCGAGCCATTCGATACATCGAGTTTACTGTAGAGAGAGCACATTGGCAAGTTTGCATGTTCAACAAGAACGACCTTATTAATCTCAACCCATATGACTTGATTGAATTATATGCATATATGGCTTAGAGGCAAGACCACGACATCAGGTATGGAATGGCAAACCGAGCGGTAGTAAAGATGATGGAAACCCTGGTGAACCATAGAGCCAAGAGTGATTTTGAAATTGCTCTTCGGCTAAGCATTGAGAGACTCTCCTGTGCCCCTCCAAACGAAGACTTCCAAGGCCTGCAAGAGACAAGATCTGCCTCAGTCCTAACTCAACCCGAACTTGGACCTGTTTACAAGAATGAGTTTGGAGTTAAAAAGTTCTTTAGACTAACTGAAGCCTTCAAGTATTCATCGGATACACTTGAATGGTTTTAGAAAGTCATCAGAGAGAGACTGGGCAGAAACCACGTGCCAAGAGAATAAGGTAGTCGACTCATTCATGAGATATCGACAGTCATTGGGTATCGAAGATAGCTCATACGCTTCAGAGAAATATATCAAGGTATCTCATGATGAGTTGTATTTTTGTTTTGCCTTAATGTATTTTGATTCCAGTATTGTAAGAATTTCATCAGCCAATGAAAATTGGAAATTTGATGTTTTTCTATTAGTATAGTCTTTGTTCTTCACAAGTGTATCTAGATTAGTATATGTTTGTTATTTCATTACTTAGGGGGGAGATTGTTAAACCCATAATTCATTATGTAAAAAGTAATGAAAAACAATAAGTGATGAAGAACCAGAAGACCGATGAATACATCAAGGGAGAAACGGCTAAGTCTGGAGCACAACTAGAGGACCGATGGACGACCAAGGATACGATGGAAAGAGCATCTCCATCGAACCTCTGGTCAACTATACTTAGAGTATTTTCCAGCAATTCATCCTGAAGCATGCGATGAAGACTTAAAGATAAGGATGATTCATCACACCATGAATGATAGTTGGAGATGACAAGTCAACTGCTAGACTTCGAGTTTATCTTTGATATTAAAGCTTATCCATAGTTTAGATAAAC
>NW_020202288.1:16924-17337 GCF_001531365.2 Cynara cardunculus var. scolymus
TGGCAGAGGCTCTGGCAGATTCCTTCTGGGTTGATGCTATGCAAGATGAGCTCGTTCAGTTTGACAAAACCAAGTATGGACTCTTGTACCTCTGCCAACTGGAAAGCTTGCTATTGGCACCAAGTGGATATGAAGTCAGCCTTCTTGAACGGTAAACTCAAAGAAGAGGTCTATGTCAAGCAACCACTAGGGTTTGAAAGTGAAAAGTATCCAAACCACGTCTATTTCTTAGACAAAGCTCTGTATGGTCTCAMACAGGCTCCTAGAGCATGGTATGAACGCTTGTCCATCTTTCTTACTACCAATGGTTTTCACAGAGGTACAACAGACATTACTTTGTTTTATAAGAAACAGAATKMTGATWTYTTKYTTGTACAAATATATGTTGATGACATAATCTTTGGTTCAACTAA
>NW_020202288.1:17582-21417 GCF_001531365.2 Cynara cardunculus var. scolymus
CTCTACAGAGGTATGATTGGATCTCTCTTATATCTTACTGCTAGTAGGCCCGATATCATGTTTTCAACGTGTATTTGTGCTAGGTATCAGTCAAACCCCAAAGAATCTCATCTTAGTGCAGTAAAGAGAATCCTTAGATATTTAAAGAAGAAACCAACTCTGGGACTTTGGTATCCTCTACATTCCAACATTGATCTTGTGGCTTACACAGACTCAGAATATGGTGGTTGTCAAATTAACAGAAAGAGCACCTCTGGAAGCTGTCACTTTCTTGGAGGAAAACTGGTTAGTTGGTCTTCAAAGAAGCAGAATTGTGTATCAACTTCCACGGCAGAGGCTGAATATGTAGCCGATGTGTTAGGACTGAAAATCAGTATTAATTGTATTCGTCTTGAAAGTTAAATATAGTCTATAATTGTAAAAGTCAGCGTGTTTGACTTTTCTTATAGGAGTTTGACTTTGACTTGTCTTTAGATGTTTGACCATATAAATATGGTTTGTCTTTGTAATTTGTAAGTAGAGAGCTCATTTGTAATATTCTTTACGTAATAAGTGTTTGACCAGAGCTTTAAAGATTGACTTTCTCTCTCAATGTTCTTATGAATGTTCTTGAAGATATATGAGATTTTGCCATGATTGTGAAGATAACATGAAGATTGATCAGTGAAATAGGGACAAACAATTGGTATCAAAGCAAGTGTGCAAGAAATCAGAGTAAGAGATCAAGTTTTTGAAAAAAAAAATTTATGTTTTTCTGGAATTTTTTTTAGTTCTTTGTGTTCTTCATTTTTTTTTTCTTTCTGTTTGATCCGATTTTTTTTTTAAATTCTTGTGTTTTTGTGTTATAAATAGGATCAAAATGCTCGAAATTGAATTGTGAATCTTAGTTATTCACAAAGATTTGTCATTTGATCATTCGATTTTTAATTTTTGGTGGATTTTGTGTTTTAAATTTTTTTTTCGTGTTCTTGAATTTTTTCTTTAAACCAGTGTTTTTGATCCATTTTTTTTTAAAGTTTCTTCTATTTTTGTGTTTTGATAGGTTTTAATCTTCTTTTGAATTTTAGTTTGGTTTAATTGTTGTTAAACCGTCCAAATTTTAAGCCCAATGGTTAAGGCCCATTTTTTGTTCATCTTTGTTCAACCGGTTTAGGAGTCCAATAGGCTAAACCGCACACTCTCATTGTTCTTGTTTCAAAATCAAACGTACTCAGTTTGTGCGGACTGGAGATAAACTACAGGAAGCTTGATCGGTTTATTAGAAATCTATTGCTCAAGGTCTATCAAGGTTTATCAAAAGTTTGAACGGATTAGGTTTAGTGGTGAAAGGTTTAAGGAGCTAAACCGCAAAAGCATCAATCGGATTGTTCACCGTTTGTTTTCATCGCATCAATTGGCTTCTAATCCAAGTCTAAACCGCACATAGCTTGATCGGTGTAAGTGAGCGAATTGATACAAGCCTTGAGCGGTTTAAACTAAAGCGCACAATCATCGTGATCGGATTATAAATCGCACAACTCAACAGGTTTGCTGTTTTCTTTTCGATTTCACCTCAAGATTTTAGTTTGAGCGGTTTATACCTAAACCGATCATATCTTGACCGAACATTTGAGCGGATTCATTTAACCCTTGAGCGGACTTGTCTGGATACGTTTACACTTTGACCGGATAAGTGTTCGTATAGGGCTTGGCTTAGTTTTTGGTGTGTTATTCTAACTAGTCGGCTTAGTGTCTATCGTTTACCACTAATTTCAAATTCACTTGTTAAATCGTACATCAACAGGTTCTGTTTTGTTCTTTATACACAAACCTCACATAGTTCTGTCTTGGTCAATTTTTGAGAACCTATCTGATTTGTTGCTGTTGATTGTATATAATAGTTATGTTTGTGATTCTAAGAACTGAAACAGCAGCAGTGAATTGTTTGAGATGATCTCCATCTTAATGAGATAGACTGTGTGCGACTGCTTGTTTCTGCCAGTTGGACATTTTACATCTTGCAGCAGGGCTTTGGTATACAGAGAGAAGAGATTTAATAACAGCACTTTATACACTGTTACGGGCAATTGTGCTTGATGAGGGACTTGAGAACTTTTGTTTATTGATTTGTAATAGCAAGTACTACAGAAGGCTTCTGTTTTGAGCATATTTGGTTGTTGTATCTTGTTTCATTTTGATCTAAGGTTTACCTATGTCATCACAGCTGTTTATAGAGTTATAGCTGTATTAAGCTGTATTTCGACTGATTCAGATTTGAGATTTGAAGATTGTTGTTATATCAGACCCATCTGAAGCTACATAGGTTCTCTTAGGCTAAATAGCTTGCTGCTCCATTCGAACAAATAGCCATCAACAGGTTCACTGCAGGTTTGATCATAGTTTTATTTGCTGTGATATGTGGTACACAGACATCAATTATCAGCAAACAAACATGTTTTGAGCAATTACAATCTGTTTTGAGTTCAATACAGTTGGTATCTTGATTGTTGTTGGTGAGGCTGTTACATTTCAATTACAGAAGCAACTGTTTAACAGAAAAAGTAGCAAGATGGCATGATAGGAAGCAGAAGGAACAGCTGTTTTAACAGTCTTGTCTGCAGCTATTTGAACTAGTGCAGATTTGAAGTTGTTTTCATTTGTTTTCAAGTGTAGACTGTTTTCAAGAGGTTCTATTTTGTTTCATCTTGACAGCCTCTTTGTGCTACATAGATCTTGCTGTTGATTTGTGGCGTGTTTGTAATTTGTGGTGTGTTTGTAGTTTTGGGATTTTGAATTTGAATTTGAATTTGAATTTGATACATAAGACTGGTACAGAAATAGTTTTGGAGTTTGAATTTGCTGGCTAGATTTGGACAGATTGGTTATATTCTAGCTACACTGATAGATTGGTTAAATTGTTTGTGTGTTTTGAAGCTGATTTGAAACAACATATTTGAAGCAAATTTGAAGCAGATTTGAAACATAATCTGTCAAATAGCAGCAGCAACAATAGTGGACAGCTTGGTGCAAAAAGGTGTTGCTGTCATTTGTGCACTGGAACAACAATCCAAGTGGTGTTAACAGACCTCTTGTTTAAGAAGAGTAGAAGAATTACTTGTAGAATTATACACTATCAAGGACATCTCAAGCTAGCCTGGACCTGATAATTGTTCACTGTTTAAAGCGTAGATTGTATTGTATTTGGGCTTGAATAAGTTTGTTTTGGATTTGGACAATTTTAATTTTTAGGTTTCTAATTGTTCGTGTTTTTTCAATTGTGTTTAGATTTTATTTTTGGATCATTGTATATCTGTTTTGTGTGTGTTTTAACTGTTTGAGAAATCTTTGATCTGTTTTGAATCGCGTAAACTATTTCTTATCAGTTTTTAACTGTCTTTGACTGTTTTTACCAGTTTTTAACTGTTTTCAACGGTTTTGACTGTTTTTACTGATTTTAACAGTTTCTCGTCGTTTTACGAAATTCTCATCAGTTTTAGTGTTTTTCTATTATTTTTTTGAGCTTAACTGTTCTTGTTTCTTTTAACTGATTTTACTGAATAGATCCTTATCTGATCAATTTTTTTAATGGCAGATATTATAAAGGAGTTGAAAGAGAAGATTGCTGAGTTAGAAAAGAGTATTGTGAATAAAATTCAGAATTATTGTAGTGAGCAATGTATTAAAACTTTGAATCAGGAGAATAAAGAAAAGTTAGAAAGAGTTGAGAATGATTYCAAGTCTCAGATTAATGAACATAAAATTCAGATTGACAAACTTAGAAATTCCTTGAATGATGTCAGAATGGAATGTCATAAAGAGATAAATACAAGGATTAAGACTAATAACGAATTGTTCT
>NW_020202288.1:22677-24030 GCF_001531365.2 Cynara cardunculus var. scolymus
TTCTAAACACTCAGTTTAGAACCCGTGCTTAAAATGTTTTCTTTTTAATTTTTGAGCTTAAATGTTTCATTACTTAAATCTATTTTCTAGGGGGAGACTCTAGAACTTTTCAATAAATGGTTTTGAAAAATGATTTTTTTGGGAAACGAGTACATTCTCTGAACAGGTATTTCTTGAGATTTTACTTGCGTAATTTCTCGTCGTACATAACTCCAATACCTGTTTCTGCTATTCTTCAAACTGTTATTATCACGTCTCTTATACGAAAATCTTTTTCGGTGATAATACACTCGTTTGTATTCAATATTGTTTTTCTGATATTATTTTTCTTTGACTGATACACATTCATTCATTTTTTTTTAATATTAGAATCAGTAAACTTGTTCTTACAGATCTTCATTCATTTCTCTCATACATATTGAATAATTGAATCGTTGTCGCTTCATTCTTTTTTTCATCGTGCTTAAAGCCAAATTACTTGATCAATTTTTTATCTGATCATTGTGCTTTAAAGAAATAATATTTTTTGATCAATCTTTGTGATCAATTGTGCATAACGCAAAATCTTTGGAGGGACTGAGTGCTTATCAGAAATACCTCTTTGGAATGTCAAAACCGACAGACCTACCCAAGAGGACAACCATATCTGAGTGAGCTTAAATACAAAAGGGTTTGTGTGATGAGATTAAAATGAAAAAGAGAGGGGTAGTTGTTGTGAGTTAAAGAATTGACGAGAGTTGTGTCAGGATTAAAAGAATATGAAAATCCTGTTCCAAACTTACATAATCCGGGCATACCACATAATCTATTAGTTCTCAATTCTTTGGAGACTAGTATTGAAAAAGGCAAAGCCCAGGCCAATTCTTGTCACAACCCCACCAACTACTCATTTATCTCTCAACAGATAAATGTTTCAATAACATTTGGGGCACACAGCTCATCATCTATCAATTTTTCATTTGGAGAAAGTTGATATTGAATCAGAAGGATATATGTTCCCCCTTCAAGTCTTTTTGATCATATATTGAATCTGATAAATTTGTGTAGTCCACAAGGTTTATCTTTTTGAGCCTAAACAAAAGAATTAATTGCTTTATTCTTTTACACCACACAGATTTAGTATTTTATATGTTAATTTGCCAAAAGATTCATTGATATGCCATTTTTTAGCTATCGATGATTGAATGGAAGACCTGGTGAGATGAACATAAAAAATTCTCATATATACAGTACATCCGTTGTACTGAGTACATATGTTATACTCACATGCCAATCTTTTTATAAGATTGAAAACAATTTCATACGTTGAAATTGGTTGTTATCTTCCCATTCCCTTAATCTGAAAAGATTAAA
>NW_020202288.1:26450-28530 GCF_001531365.2 Cynara cardunculus var. scolymus
GCCAAGACAAAAATTGCTAAAAGGACTGAATTCAAACGGAAAGGCCTTCCCCCAATTTGGAATACTCTGTTTTCCATAATCAACTGTTGTCTAACACGGAAGGTCGACAACCATGACCAAGCCTTACACGCCATGCTTTCCATTGTATATGGAATCTATTTTAACCTGCCCCTTGATTACGTACAACTCATATTCGAAGACATGGTGGGATTAATCAAGAAGAAGTGCGCTACTCAGAGGGGTGAGAAGTCTAAAGTGAAGGCACAGAAGAAGGCCAAAGAGGATCTCAATCATCCAAACCTTATCCTACAGAGGTTCTTTGGTCTGGTCTTTGGTGAAATGATTGCAGAGAAGCTGCCCTGTGCAGAACCTAATGCGTGTTTGTATCCGATGAAGGAGTTCCTCCCCACAGAGCATGAGCTAGGGTACAGAAGCCCAAGACCTCTATCAAAAGCCATGCTCAAATACCTTAGCCACGGAGATAGGAAAGCATACAGACGTAGATACAGGAGGCCAGAGCCAGTCCCTGAAACCCCTCCACGCATTGGAATCTCCTTAGGAGAGAGAGTACAAAAAATGAGGGTTGAGGGAAGAAGGGAGGAGCCAGCAGAGGCTAGAGAGGTGAGTGAGGACAGACCGAGAGTAGCAAGTCCCCTACCAAAGAAGACAAAGAAGACTCAGAAGGGTGTTGACTCTTCTGAGAAAAAAAAGGAGAGCCGCAGAAGAAGAGGGTCCAAGCAGTCCTCTGCAAAAGCCAAAAAAGAAGAAATCGAAGAAGGCCCAACCTGCAGAGGTTGAGGTCACATAGGCTTTACTCCAAGAAAGCCCCGCAAAGGCTGTTCCAAAGCGCAGAAGGTTACGCAAGGTTGTTCACGAAGAGTCCCCAATAAAGCATATACAAGATGTAATCTTTCACATCCAACAAGAATTGAAAGCGCCCACAGAGGTAGCCGATCTGGGGACAGAAGTCGTAATAGACGACGAAGAAGAAGAGTTGGAGATAGAAGAGGGAGTAAAAGATGCCGAAGGCACACATCCTAGCCCCCCTCCTAGTGCTACCCACATTTCTAGGGACCCTGTTATAGAGGGAACCCCTATTGAACAAGGCGTGCACACGCTGAGCCCTAAACCAGCAAACCTCACAGAGGACATTCTTTCGTCCTCTGTCGAATGCACAGCCCGGGAACCACAATCAACTCCAACATCCTGTCAAAAGGATGGTTTTACAATAAGAGTCCATTCGCCCAAGGACTCGTCACAACCCAGAGAGGCATCCGTTGCCCCTCCACACTTGAGTGAACAACCAAGTTATGCTTCAGAGGCATACGAGAGGTTCACAGAGACTGCGGGTCTAGAACGCCCAAAGTCCACACTCGATCCCTCTACCGAGTTAGGCTCTGAACCTACTAGGCACGATATCGACAGAATACTGGTAGGCTCTCCAATTGGAGATGTTTGAGGATCCGGTGGAAGTCCCCGAGCTGACATCGAAAAACCAGTCACTGAGGGCGCCTCACACTCCGAGGCTACTAGGTCACCATGTGTTGGTGATCTAGGTTCCTAGAGTACTTATATGACGAATGAGGAGTTACAAACCTTCGCTACAGAGGTATTCAAGAGAATGGATGAGTTGAAAAGCTTAGTCTCCTCCCAACCGGTGACAGAGGCTCTCGCACCGCTCACAGAGGCTCTGAAGGAGTTGACTTCCACAACTTCTGAGCTCAAGGCAATCGTATCAGCCCTTCAGAGCTTTGTCCTCAACAAAGATGACCTCACAAAAGCCTTCAATGCCTTGTCACTCAACCCTTCTTCAATCCAAAAGCTCAAGACAAAACTATCAGAGGTTGCCGCCCAATTCGCTGCATACTTTATTTCCGCCGGCTACACGGATTATTCTACCTTCAAGGACGAGATCAAAGGGATGTTCTCCTCTGCGGTCACCTATGGCATTGACTCTAAATTCTCCAGGGATAATATTAACCATCTAGCCACTCGCAGAGAGCTAGACGCAATGGTTGAAGCCCTTGGAGAGACCGTGCAGAAATACACCGACCAACTCCTTAAGGAAGCCCGAACAAGC
>NW_020202288.1:28880-33827 GCF_001531365.2 Cynara cardunculus var. scolymus
AAAGAAGACAACTTCTGCCAGACCACTAAAAATAGTGGACTCTGCTGCTGCCCTGTTCTCAAAAGAAAAATCTACAGAGCCTAAGGGGAAAGGCAAGGGTAAAGCAGTAGAGGAGTCGCCACAGAAGGGATCAAGCTCTGAGACGCCAGAGGAGATAAATGAAGAAGAGTATGATGACCCGGATCTTGTTCGAGCTCTAAAGGCATCTTTGGCAGAGGCACGAGTGAGAAAGGGCAGAGCCCCCATCCCCAGAGCTGGAGAAGCCTCTTCCTCTAAAATGGGGAAGATTCCAGAGGAAACGTCCACGGGTACGTTTGACGCTTTGGTTGGAACTGTCAAGCCAATCCTACCATAGGGGTCCACCCAGAGGCCGATACTAGAAGAAGAAACAAGAATACCAGAATCTGCCACAGTGGGGAAGGTTTCTGAGATCCTTGAATCTATGAGCAAGATTCCTATGCAGAAAGTGCGCACAAAGCCCGTAACCACTGTTGAGGAGATTCTGCAGTGGCATTAATCTGCCGTGGACACAGAGCCCCCTTACGATCCAGAGCTTACACGTATTCCCTCAGCCATTGCAAAGTTCCACTTCTCAAAGCTCACAAGGCCACCAGAGCAGGTCTTCTCAGAGCATGTGATCACCTCTCTCTAAACAATTTCTCCAAGCACTATGCTCAAGAAGACCGTGCTATATGCTCAATATGTGGTAAAAAGGGATGACGACACCCTATATACTTTCACAGATGCTGACCTCCACAACCTCTATGTATTTGACCTAATATTCCTTCACAAGATATTGAACAAAAACATGGAGAGGAGGTCAACATATTCGATTTATGTCAGAAGGCTGATTGAGATTATGCGCACTTAAGTCAAGTTTTACAGCCAGAAAGATTTCGACATCGTGATGAGGTTGGCCCAGCCAGAGCTAAAAATTTCTCCTCCACAGAACAGACCAAGTTGGCTGCTTAGATTTCATCCCAACACCATTGTCCAYAATCCCATCTTTGGGTTTGTATTCCTTGACAAGGATGAAATTCTAAGGTTCTTCGATCCCAAAGAGACACACAAATATTCGACAGAGTCTCTTGAGTGGGTGTTCAACCTAGTGGTGGCAGAGGTGCAGAGAGGGCATTTAAGGGCAGATGAAGCGAACCACCTTCTGGAAACGATCAAAGTTCAAGTCTCCTTCAGAGAATGGATATTCAAAGTCTACAGAACTACCAATTCAGATCTGCAATTTGCCATAGATGACTATCCAGACTCTGCTGTGGACTAATCTCTTGTAATAGTATAGGCCTGTACTATCAATTTCCAATTTGTTCATTTATGTAATTCTTTTCAGAGGATGAGTTTAATCTCCTCTTGTATTCTTTCATTAGTCAAATTCTTGCACCTATTAGTCTAAATTTACTTTTTCCATACTTAGGGGGAGATTGTTAGCTCTATTATTCATCTCTTGTAAAAGTATAGAAAAAGTATTCTGCAAGTCTTGACAGAAGCTTATCTTCCACAGAAGACAACAGAGGACTGACGACAGAAGCCTGATATTCAAGCAAGTAAAGTGTGACAGAACCTCTGATGTCTCTCACAGAGGTTCTGGAAAATGGTCCTCTGTCAATAAGAACAAGCAAGTCTATTACAGCAGAGCCTCTGAGAAGGCTCACAGAGGGTCTGCGGTTTCGTCTTCTGTGAAGATCCTCTCCCAACTATTTTTCGAAGGTTGTTAGCTGCATGTGCTTCTCATGTGACTAGGTCTTTTATCGACTTTATTTGGACAGCTTAGATGATTTCACGCATCAAGATCATGTCAGTAAGGTCGTTAGAAACTAGTATAAATAGCGGCTAAGCCCTTTGTATTCGGTGTGCTTCCGAATTGTAATCGTCTTATTTTCAATTGAATGAATTGAAAAATCTTTGAAGCTATTCTCCTGTGTTCATCTTCTTCCTCATATTTACTGTGTGTTTTTGGTTTAATTACTCTGTTCTGTTCTTATTATTGTTTCCGCTGCACTGTAATCGTCCTAGAGTTCATTCAGAGTAATAGATCAATATCAAAGTTGAATTTCAGGTCCAACATAGCACATGAATAATCTTTCTGTAATTATCTCCAATCGCACTTCTTTTGAGTCTTTTGCCAAACTTGAAGTTACTCCCCCCTTGATCTTTGCATCAGATTCCCTTTAAAATGTTCGGAAATGAATATTTCATTCATTATTACATACTCCCCCTTATGATGAAATGAGAATCATTCCATCATACATAATGAGAATACTCCCCCTTATTCATGTGCTATGTTGGACCTTAAATTCAGCTTTGATATTGATCAAATACTCTGAATGAACACTAAGACAATTAAAGTGCAGCGGAAACAATAATAAGAACAGAACAAAGTAAATAAATCAAGAACACACAGACAAGATGAGGAAGAAGATGAACACAGGAGAATTGCTTCAAAGATTTTTCAATTCATTCAATTGAAAATTAGACGATTACAATACAGGAAGCACACTGATTACAAAGGCCTTAGACGCTATTTATACTAGTTCCTAACGACCTTACTAACAAGATCTTGACAAGTGAAATCATCTAAGCCGTCCAAATAAAGTCGATTAAGTCCTAGTCAAGTGAGAAGCACATGCAGCTAATAACCATTGAAAAACAGTTGGAACATAATCTTCACAGAAGACGAAATCTGCAGACCCCCTGTGAGCCATCTCAGAGGCTCTGCTATAATTGACTTGCATGTTTTTATTGACAGAGGACGATTTTCCAGAACCTCTGTGAGAGACATCAGAGGTTCTATCATACTTTACTTGCTCGAATATACATCTTCTGTCGCTAGTCCTCTGTTGTCTTCTGTGGAAGATATCCTTCTGTCAAGACTTGCAGAATACTTTTTCATACTTTTACAAGAAGTGAATAATAAAGCTAATAATCTCCCCCTAAGTATGAAAAAGTAAATTTGGACAAATGGGTGCAAGCATTGACTAAAGAAAGAATACAAGAGGAGATTAAACTCATCCTCTGAAAAAGAATTACATAAATGAACGAATTGAAAATATTGAGCAGACATATACTATTACAAGAGATTAATCCACATGGATAGTCATCTACGGTAAATTGCAGATCAGACTTGATGGTTTTATAGACTTTGAATATCCATTCTCTGAAGGATACTTGAACCTTGATCGTTTCCAGAAGGTCGGTCACTTCATCCGCCTTTATATGCCCTCTCTGCACCTCTGTCACCACTAAGTTGAACACCCACTCGAGAGACTCTGTGGAATATTTGTGCGTCTCTTTTGGATCGAAGAACCTTAGAATCTCATCCTTGTCCAGGAACACAAACCCAAATATGGGATTGTGGACAATGGTGTTGGGATGAAATCTAAGCAGCCAACTTGGTCTGTTCTTTGGAGGAGAAGTTTTCAGATCTGGCTGGGCCAACCTCATAGCGATGTCGAAATTTTTTTGGCTGTAGAATTTGACTTGAGCGTGCATTACCTCAATCAGCCTTCTAAGAGAAATCGAATATGTTGACCTCCTCTCCATGTATTTGTTCAAGATCTTGTGTAGGAATATTAGGTCAAATACACAGAGGTTGTGGGGGGTCAGCATTTGTGAAAGTATATAGGTTGCCATCATCCCTTTTTACCACATACTGAGTGTATAGCATGGTCTTCTTTAGCATAGTGGAACTTGCTCTGAGAAGACCTGCTCTGGTGGCCTTGTGAGTTTCGAGAAGTGGAACTTTGTAATGGTAGAGGGAATTCCTGTAAGCTCTGGGTCATAAGGGGGCTTTGTGTCCACGGCTGAGTAATGCCACCGCAGAATCTCCTCAACAGTGGTTACGGGCTCTGTGCGCACCTTCTGCGTAGGAATCTTGCTCATAGATTCAAGGATCTCAGATACCCTCCCCACCGTGGCAGATTCTGGCGTTCTGGATTCTTTTTCTAGTATAGGCCTCTGGGTAGACCCCTCTGGTAGGATAGGCTTGGCAGTTCCTACCAGAGCGTCAAACGTACCCGTAGACGTTTCTTCTGGTATCTTCGCGAGTTTCGAAGAAGAGTCTTCTCCAACTCTGGGGATGGGGGCTTTGCTCTTTCTCGCCTGTGCCTCTGCCAAAGAAGCCTTTAATGCTCGAACAAGATCTGGGTCATCATACTCTTCTTCATTGATCTCCCCTGGCATTTCAGAGCTTGACCCCTTCTATGGCGACTCCTCTACTGCTTTACCCTTGCCTTTCCTCTTAGGCTCTGGAGATTTGTCTTTTGAGAATAGGGCAGCAGCAGAGTCCATTATTTTTAGTGGTTTGGCAGAGGTTGTCTTCTTTGGTTCCTCTGTCTTCTTCTCCCCCTCATTACGATCATGGTCATCGCCTCCTTGATCGTCATGGATTTTAGTGGCCTCTGTCTTGCATGTAGTTAGGGGAGCCTTCTACAAACGTGTTAGAACTTTGGAAGCCGCCTTCTCCATCTTTTCAATGACCATCTCAGCATTCACAGAGGCATTGTTGATGTCCATCTCTGTGGCCCATTTCATTTTARAGACGCATCGATAGATTTCATTTCTGAAGTTTTGACCCTCTGCGACGAGTTTCTTTGTGCAGTCTCTTATTGATTCATTGGTTTCTCGGGCTTTCTTGAGAAAATGGTCATTGTATTTCTGCATGGTCTCTACAAGGGCTTTAACCATTGATTCTAGCTCTCTGCGAGTGGCTAGATGGTTAATGTTAGCCCTGGAGGATATAGAATCAATGCCATAGGTGACCACAGAGGAGAACATCCCTTTGATCTCATCCTTGAAGGCAGAATAATCGGTGTAGCCGGCGGAAATGAAGTCTGCAGCAAATTGGGCGGCAAACTCTGTTAATTCTGTCTTGAGCTTTTGGATTGAAGAAGGGTTGAGAGACAGGGTGCTGAAAGCTTCTGTGAGGTCGTCTTT
>NW_020202288.1:35102-36581 GCF_001531365.2 Cynara cardunculus var. scolymus
CACTCTCTCCTATGGGGATACCTATGCGTGGAGGGGTTTCAGGGACCGGCTCTGGCCTCCTGTATCCACGTCTATACGCTTTCCTATCTCCTCTGCTAAGGTATGTGAGCATGACTTTTGATAGAGGCCTTGGGCTTCTGTACCCTAGCTCATGCTCTGTTGGGTGGAACTCCTTCATTGGATAGAATCGTGCATTTGGATCTGCAGAGGGCAGCTTTTCTGCTATCATTTCACCAAAGACCAAGCCAAAGAACCTCTGTAGGATTAAGTTAGGATGATTGAGGTCCTCTTTGGCTTTCTTCTGTGCCTTCACCTTTGATTTCTCACCCCTTTGAGTAGCACACTTCTTTTTTATTAAGCCCACCATGTCTTCGAAGATGAGTTGTGCGTAATCAAGGGGCAGATTGAAGTAGATTCCATATACAATGGAAAGCATGGCATGTGAAGCTTGGTCCTGGCTGCCGACCTTCCCTGTTAGACAATAATTTATTATCGAGAACAGAGTGTTCCAAATTGGGGGAAGGCCCTTCCTTTTGAATTCAGTCCTTTTAACGATTTTTGTCTTTGCTRTGTAGGAATGAAATTCAAGGAACTCTATTAATTCGGCGTCTGTAGGAGATGGAGCGAAGGAATCCAAATTCAGATTTTCCAAGGAAGGTAGATGCATATTCACGTTCAATTCCATTGGAACAAGCGATTTGACAGTAGGGTGTAAAGCACAACCTACTATGCTTAATCCAGAATTATCCAGGGTAGTAATATATGAACTTAGCAAAAATTGGGTAATGTAGGTTTCTGGGGTAGGTTTAGTTGCTATGAGAGCGTAAAATAAAGGATGGTTGCGAAGGATTTCAAGGAGAGTATATGTGAATTCAGGGAAGCCAGATGGTGAGGGAGCGAAATAATAGTTATTGGGTTTCTTTACAAGTACCACTCTCTCATATCGATTTTGGAAGAACGATATGGCATGAGAAGTGAGTGCATGTAATTGATTTACTTCGTTGTCGCTAGGGTTGTGTTCAGATTGAGCGGAGGCGGATGAACTTGAAGACATTGTTGCAGGTTTCGGAAAGCTCGAAATTTTGCAGGTTGGAGATTTTAGAGAAGTGAAGGGGTTTATGTTGGGGGGAAGGGTATTTATAGTGRGGAATTTGAAAGCGAACCGTTTATTAGGTGAAAAATCGTGATGAGTGGCTTTTGGTAGGGACGAATCAAAATATGACACGCGGTGTTGGGAAGACGCACGATTGATGACGTGCGCCCCTATTTCTGACATGCGTGTGATATGCTTTAACCCTTATCCACAGAACCACGCGCACCATATCAATAATAGAGAACTATAGAAGAGAGTTCTGTCAGAGGCCTAAGGGTAACAGAGCCTCTGTGATATGTGCGGCGCCTTCTAACATGTTACACCTTTATTTACCTAAACGGTTTGAAAATCCTCAGAGAGATGAGTACTTGCTCAGTTCAGACCCA
>NW_020202289.1:0-5905 GCF_001531365.2 Cynara cardunculus var. scolymus
GGTTTTGACATTCCATAGAGGTATTTCTAATAAGCACTCAGTCCCTCCTAAAATTTAGCATTATGCACATTTGATCACAAAGGTTGATCAAAAATATTATTTCTTTAAAGCACAATGATCAGATAAAATTTGATCAAAAAAATTTGGCTTTAAGCATAATTAACGAAAGAAAGAAACGACAACAATTCGATTATTCAATATATACGAGAGAAATGAATGAAAATCTGTAAGAACAAGTTTACAGATTCTAATATTCAAAAAATGAATGTATATGTATCAATGTAAAAAAAATATCAGAAAACAAAATTGAATACAAACGAGTGTATTATCACCAATTTTTTTTTTCATATAAGAGACGTGATAATAACAGTTTGAAGAATAGCTTAAACAGGTATTGGAGTTATGTTCGATGAGAAATTACACAAGTAAAAATCTCAGGAAATACCTGTTTAGAAAATGTACTCGTTTCAGAGAACATTTCCATTTCCGAAAACATTTATTAAAAAATTTCTAGAGACTCCCCCTAGAAAACAGATTTAAGTAATGATTCAATTAATGCTAAAAAAATTAAAAAATTTGAAGAAAACATTTTATGTACGGGTTCTAAACTGAGTGTTTACAAACCACACTCGGTAAAGCACGGGTTCTGAACTGAAATGTTCAGAAGCCTCGTTTGGAATAAATTACAACTCCCCCTGCATTGGTGTATCATTGAAATGATATTCTGATCAGCACAAACTTGACACACCTGCAAAACCAGATTAAGTAGATTTTGGTACCCAAACGAACTTGGGTCCTATTATGTTAGTATCTGGTTGAGGTATGTTGTAATTACCAAACCATTTATTTCTATAAGGTATTTTCTTTTCAGCACTATTAACAGGATGATCAGGAATAAAATATGAACCGTACCAGAAATTTTGATCATACTTGTTCTTACCTTCCCAGTTGTTCTGATAACTGTTATCTCCATGCCACCTGTTGAACCTTTTGTTGTTGAAAAAATTATTGGTTCTGCATGTTGAGTACATAATCCTTCTCTTGCTAAGATTGATCAGATCATTAGTGGATCTCACAATGCAAGGAAGATTGTTAGTAACAACAGGTGTATGAGATAAAACAGATTCAGACTTATTAACCCAAATGCTTTTAATCTTTGAAGAGTAATTGGGTGATCCAATGACATACCCTTGATAATACTGATTAGAACGAGAATATTTCTTAGAAACATTAGATTTAGGACTACTTGAATAACTGTTCGAATADGAACAATTATAAAACCTGGTTTTACACTGTGATTGAGAACCAGTTAGACTTTTAGCACACGAAAAATCTTTGACTCTTAGTAAAAGCTGGTCTCTTTTAACAGTAACTAAATCATATTTCTTTTTTGGTTCAGTTCTCATGTTCAATTCAGTTTCAAGGTCTGTYTTTAGATCAGACAATTTCTTTGAAGTATCCAGGAGTTTACCTTCTAACTCCTTCTGTAGCATTTCAAACTTTCTCTTCTGATCTATTAACTCTCGTTTCTCTTCATCTGAGCTACTCTTTTCATTCTCCGAGGCAATGTCAAGCCACTTTTTCTTATTTGCAAGCTCTTTAGCAATTGCTGTATACTTCTTTGAAGTCTTTCTTTTGTGAAAAGCAAATTGCCTTTTCTCTTCGTCTAAAGCCTTTTGCTTTAGATCAATGCTTTCGGACAATTTCTGTACTTGACTCTGACAGTCTTCGGAGATGTCTTTCTTTTCTTTATCATTCTTGGCTCGTTCCAAAATGATAAGTTGCTCAAAATCCGAGATTTGCTTTAACAACATGTTTGCGTTCAGCTCAAGGGAGTTAATCTTATTCTCAAAGGATTTTCGTTCAGAATCAAATCTTTTCTCAATATCTATAATCTTATTCTTTTCTTTCTCTAAAACTTTCCTTTCAATATCCAAATCCTTCTCCGCTTTCAAGACCTTTTCTTTCTCTAAATTCAAAAGCTTTCTTAGCTCAATCAAATCACTTTCAGATTTATGAAACTTCTCAGTTAAAACCTTTGTCTCTGTATTATTCCTTGGAGAGTTTTTCTCAATTGAAAGTGCACTTCTAACCTCTTTGAGTTTATTGAAAAGATCTTTATTAGTTTTACTCCAAGTCTTCAAATTATCATCATTATCTTTTCTTACAGAACTGAGATTGTTCTAGAGTTTTTCAATTTTATACTCAATTTTTTTCTCGATTCTTTCACATTCTTTTTTATGATCTTTCTTTAAATCTTTGATATATTCCTCATTAGTCTTTTTTATGATCTTTCTTTAAATCTTTGATATATTCCTCATTAGCATAATTATTAGTGTACATATTTATGTATTTCTCTTTTTAGTTCACAATGC
Source organism: Cynara cardunculus var. scolymus (assembly GCF_001531365.2). NCBI lineage: Eukaryota > Viridiplantae > Streptophyta > Magnoliopsida > Asterales > Asteraceae > Cynara > Cynara cardunculus. The sequence continues at coordinate 2,376 of NW_020202289.1, forward strand.
TCTTTTCCAGTTCAGCAATCTTCTCTCTCATCTCCTTTAGAATATCTGCCAAAAAAAAATTGATCAGTTATAGGATCTATGTAGTGAAATCAGTAAAAGAAAATCAGAAACAGTTAAGCTCAAAAAGAATAACAGAAAAACACAAAAACTGATGAGAATACAGAAAATTGACGAAAAACTGTCAAAAATCAGTAAAAAACAGTCAAAACGGTTGAAAACAGTTAAAAACTGTTAAAAACAGTCGAAGACAGTTTAAAGTGATGAAAAACAGTTTACGCGGCAGAAAACAGTTCAAAGATTCTCAAACAGTTTAAAACACAAACAGATAAACGAAATGATCCAAAAAAAAAATCTAAACAAAATAAAATAAGTAAAAAAAATCTCAAGAAATCTCTACACCAACAATTTCAATATCACTACAGTTTCTGGACAGAATACAGCAGTTCAAACAGCACAACCTCAAGAGCAAGTTCACACAGCAGACAAATATTAACACAGAAAAATGAGTGAATATTTGATAGAGGTGAATCAATGAGCTCAGGCCACTGTTTTCACTCTATATCAGCAACTAGAAAAAAAATGAATCTGATTCTAGCCTCAATTTCCCTCTGCTTTCCACTCTGTATGCTGTCAATCACAATTATTCAACCTCACAAGAATAAGATAATCATATGAATTCCAATTATCTTGTGCCTTGACCTATGAATCAGAACATCAATAACTTCAAATCTGCACTAGTTCAATAGTTGCAGATGGGTCTGGTAAAGTAGTTGTTCCTTCTGCTTCCTATCATGCCATCTTGCTACTTTTCTTAATCCTAGAAAGCAAGGCCAATACATCAGGCTTTCAAATCTATTAAACCTACCAAGCAACTTATATCTCTATCCAAGCCCAAGACTTGGCTTAAAACCATCCAAAATAACCTTTGATGTACCTGTCACAAACACAGTTGAATTATCAAATCACAAACATAGTTAGGCTGTTAGCTTGAACCATTTAAACCAACTATCTATGCTCATTGCTGCAGCAAGGACCTGCTGTACATAACTAAAGCACCTCATTGCACAAACTGTTGTTCCAGTCCTCTAAATTCCTTAAAGAAACAGCAGGAACAAACAACTAGAACAAACCAAATCTGATTATTGCTTTTGTGTGACGTAATGAGAAATCAACAAATTGTGTTACCCAAATCTAAAAACTAAACGAACACGACAATTGAATTCGAACAAATTTGTTGCCAGAGGTTGAGCGATTTCTTAAATCGCACACATAATCTGAACGATTTAACTTGAATTGGAAAAATTAACCAAGTCCTAATACGATCACGACTACAAGCAGAATCCTTGAATCTCGCTTATGTGATGACGAACCCGAATTTGTGCGATGAAATCAAACTCCAAACGATTTATGTGAAAAATTGTACAATACAAAGAAATCCGGTCACCAGTCCGCTCAAGCTCTTGCTTAAATCAAGTAAAATCTGAGCGATTTATAATCCGGCCACTTATCCGGTCACGAATTGATCGAATCCGGACAAATATCCGGTCAAGTGTTGTACGAATCCGCTCAAGAATAAACCTAAATCGTTCAAGTATCCGGTCACAAGTTGATCGATTAAGACTTAGAAAAATCGTAACCTTACCTTTTGATTTGTGCGATTAAGAATCCGGGTAAGATGTAGCAAACGATGTAGCTGGACACTTATCCGGTCAAGGGGTGTACGTATCCGGTCACTAGTCCGATCACCACTATTCTAAATCGACTGATGAGTGTGAAACTTACCTGAGCGATTTAGAAACCGGATAAATGGATTAAGCGATTTAGAACAAGCTGTGATCGATGTAGTTCTAGTCCGCTCAAGCTGTCGGTCAAGTCTCCGTATGAGTTCCTTAACACAGACTATGCTTTATGGACCTGCGATTTAGATGAAGATGAGAACTGATTCTAAGTCCAAATCGGATGGATTGGGCTTAAAGTAATTTGGGCCATGAGCGGTTTAGAAACCAAAAACACAAACACAAAGAAATTTTAACAAAAAAATTGATCAAAAACACAGACTTTTTAAGAAAAAATAAGAACACGAAAAAATTTAAAAAACACTAAAAGTGATTAAATCTTGATATGCAATGATCAAATCACAAAAGTTTGTGAATAACAAAGATTCACAATTCAATTCCGAGCATTTTGATCACGATTTAAACACAAAAACACAAGATTTTAAAAAAAATCGGATCACACTTAAAAAAAATTAAGAACACGAAAAACAAAAAAAAAATTAAGAAAATTAATCTTGAAAGATCTTCAAATCTGATTTCTTCTTCTGATTTCTTGCACACACTGCTTTTATACCAATTGATAGTCCCTATGATGATCAATCTTCAATCTTCAAGTAATAATCCATGGCAAAATCAGATTTAACAATCAAGAACATTGAGAGGAGATTTGAGAGAGAAAGTCAAAATAGTCAAAGCTCAATATTTCTCAAATGTATACGTATCTTTACAAAAATGAACCTCTCTTCTAGATTACAAAAAGACATCACCCTATTTATAGGGTCAAACATCTAAACACAAGTCAAAGTCAAACCTGCGTAAGAAAAGTCAAACACGATGACTTTTACAATTATAGACAGTATTTAACATTCAAGACGAATACAATTTAATACTGATTTTCAGTCCTAACATATATATATATATATATATATATATAGGATTGTGTGAGTGAGAGGTGTTAGCCGACTTTTGTTAAAAAAATGGCCATACATTTGCTATAAATAGCAAGTGTATGTAAAAAGGGAAGGGGTTGGTTTTTAAAAGATTTTCTGTAAATTTTGAGAGAGTAAATCACAGGTTCAAATCCGTTCATCAATTTTAAGGTGAGTGTATACTGCTTTAAAGTATTGGTTATTACTTCTTTTATTGCTAGGATCTGCTATTTATGAACTGCATTTCATAAACATTTGGTTAAGTCCTTAAACCGGACAAGGAGTGTCCGGAGTTCTCCTTAAATCGGACAAAGGGTGACCGGATATTCCCTAAACCGGACAGGTATTGATCGGGGTTATACCTAAACCGCTCAAGAGGCAACCAAATTCGTCTTAAACCGCTTAAGAGGCAATCGGATTTCCCTTAAACCGACCATGAGTTGTCCGTACTTGGCTAAATCGCTTAAGTAATATCCAGATTATTCTCTTTTTATTCTAAGTGGTTGTCCGGATTAGATCTGCGGACAATGATGACCATATTCTTTATCCGATTAAATTTAACTAAAGTTGTGTAACCACAAGAGAGATGAAATGGCGGTGTAACCGTGAGAGAGATGAAATGACGGTGTAACCGCGAGAGAGATGTAATGGCTGTGTAACCGCGAGAGAGATGAAATGGCGGTGTAACCGCGAGAGAGATGAAATGGCGGTGTATAAGTATATGTATCTGAACAAGTTTGATTCTAAACTGCTAGTTTAGAAAGTATGTTAATGGTATGAGTTATATACACTCACTAGACCTTTTGGGTCTAACACTCAGTTGTTG
>NW_020202289.1:6065-20325 GCF_001531365.2 Cynara cardunculus var. scolymus
ACAAGTTTGATTCTAAACTGCTAGTTTAGAAAGTATGTTAATGGTATGAGTTATATACACTCACTAGACCTTTTGGGTCTAACACTCAGTTGTTGGACTAACCGGTTTTGCAGGTCATCATTCCCCGCAGAATAAAGGAAAGGGAAAAGTTTAGTGTTGATGACATTTGTTTACTCATAAATGTATTCAGGAAAGTATTTGTTTGTCCGTGTTTTGTAACAATACTATTTTTAGTTTTATGAGTATACGTATGTGGATTATCTGTATATGGAAATTGAGGGTTGTTTCAGTTGGTATCAGAGCCTTAGTTTAAGGGATCTTGGTATTTGCGAAATACTTAGACTTAAACTAGAGGTGTGGAAAGTTATGATAATAGGCTTCACTGGGTCTATGAACATGGGGAATATGTTATAGTTGAACCTATTATGAGAAAGATAGATTATATATGATTAATATAATCTGAGTTATGGATAGACTTGAGGATGAATATACTATTATATTTTGATTAAGAAAAATAATCATGTGTGTTTAAATACGACAGAAAAAGTTATACACTGAGAAATGGTAGATAATCCCAATCAATAAGAAAGAACCTCTGTTGGTTATGGAAGAGGTCGGGGAAGAAGAAACGTAACACAAGGAGAGGACCCAGAAAATGTGATGACGATAGAAACACGAAGTCGTAGCAGGGGTCGAGGAAGAGGTAGAGGTACTAGACAAGAACAAGAACTGTCGGCTTAAGAAAGTTCAATGTCTAGTCATGGAAGAGGAAGGGCAAGGGGTGGACACAATGTTTCTGATCCCGGATTTATTACCCAAGAAATGTTGGCAGCAGAGTTGGGAAAGTTCCAAGAAAGTTTGGTGAATTTGTTGGGGCGTACAACCCAAAATAATCTAGAAGTGGTAGAAATCCCGATTATCAAGGGAAAGCCGGAGCTAGTACACCGGTCACTGGTACATCTATACCCCTTACTTCGTCTTCAGTACCGAAAGGAAAAGATATTAAGATGTTTCTTGCATGTAAACCTTCCAAGTTTTCTGGTGAGCATGATCCTGTTAAAGCCATGTGTTGGCTTAAAGAAATAAAACWGAGTCTGCAAATCAGTAAAAGTGCTGAAGAGGACAAAGTCATGTTGTTGTATCTCATTTAAGATCAAGTGCTTTGTACTGGTGGGAAGTTCTGTCCAGTTCAGATCTGAATATTCTGAAAACCATGTTGTGGGAAGAATTTGTGGTTAAGTTAAAAATGCAGTATTGTCATGAAGCTGCAGTACGAAAGTTGGAAGATAATTTCCTTCGTCTAGAACAAGGAAACATGTCAGTTCGTCAGTATACAGAAGTCTTCATGGAACAATCGCGGTTCGCTGAAGCTTATATTATATCCGAAAACAGTAGAGTAAGGAAGTATATATGGGGTTTCGATTCGAATCTTCGAAAATATGTAATATCCAAGAATCCGACAGCATTTCAGGCGGCAGTTGATGCTGCTGAAATACTGAAACAAGACATTAACCGACACCCACAAGAAAATGTTGGAGAGAAAAGAAAAGGGGAAGCTACAGTACTGATTTCCGTAAGCCAAGGTTTATGGAAAATTTGAATCGACCAATTTCATGGTTTGCGGATAAAGCGTGTAACCAGTGTCATAAACTACATCAGGAAAATTGCAATACAGAATCTCGAGTATGTTTTAAATGTCAGGAACCAGGACATATAGCTCGAGATTGTCGGATGACACGGAAGTGTTTTACTTGTAATTCATCTCGACATGTAAATGCCGATTGGCCGCAAGCTAAAGGCCGAGGGTCTGGTTTTGTTGGAAGTCGAGGATCTGGATATTCTGGGGGCCGAGGATCTGGTTATGTGCCAACAGGTCATGGACAAATGGATAATCGTGTTAATGCAAGTGGTAGAAGAGAAATAAGACGGGGGAGTCTGCAAAAGGGAGAGCCTTTCAGATGACAACAGGCGAGGCAGAAGGCCACCCTGAAGTGGTAACAGGTACATTCCTTGTTAATTCAGTATGTGCCAAAGTTTTAATTGATTCGGGTGCAAATCATTCTTTTGTGTCATCATCATTTGTTAACTGTGCACATTTACAATCTAAAGTATTGAGTGAGGATCTAATTGTGGAAACAACAAATGATAGTGAAGTTTTGATTAAGGAAAGAATAGATGAGTGTTTCATAAGTATAGAAGGATGTGAGGTGCCTATACAGTTATTTCCTTTGCCTTTTTAAGGGAATTTGATATAATTTTAGGCATGGATTGGTTAGCTGAAAACCAAACTAACATAGTCTGTAATGAAAAGATGATTCATATCAACTTACCCGAAAAAGGAAGAATTGTGATTTATGGAGATCGGCGGGATCGTTACTCTAGCCTAATTTCAGTTCTAAAGGCTAGGAAGTATGTACAGAAGGGATGTGTTAGTTTTCTTCCATATGCTATAGATATGAAGAAAGAGAAGGGAAAGATGGAGGATATCCCAGTTGTAAGGGAATTTCCTGAGGTATTTCCAGAAGATTTAATAAGTCTACCTCCAGAGCAAATGATAGAATTTCATATAGAATTACTTCCTGGAGCAACACCTGTTGCACATGCACCATATAGATTAGCTCCTTCCGAGTTAAAGGAGTTAATGTCGCAATTGAAAGAATTGTTGGATAAAGGTTTTATCCGACCAAGTACTTCCCCGTGGGGTGCGCCGGTGCTTTTTTTGAAAAAGAATGATCGATCAATGAGGATGTGCATTGATTAACGGCAACTGAATAAATTGACAATCAAAAGTAAGTAGCCTCTCCAAAGAATTGATGATTTGTTTGATCAATTGGTTGGGGCTACTTATTTTTCAAAGATTGATTTACGGTTCGGTTATCATCAATTGAAGATTCGGAATGAAGATCTGTCGAAAACAGCATTTCGTACACGTTATGGTCATTATGAATTCCTGGTTATGCCATTTGGACTCACAAACGCACCTGCAGCCTTTATGGACATCATGAATAGGGTGTGTCGTTCCTATCTTGATAAAGTTGTGATTGTCTTCATTGATGATATTCTGATATATTCTCGGTCGGAAGAAGAACATGCACATCATTTGAGACTACTGCTGGAATTGTTGAAACAAGATAAACTGTATGCCAGGATGTCAAAATGTGAATTTTGGCTGCGAGAAGTTCAGTTTTTAGGGCATGTTATCTCAAAAGAAGGGATTAAAGTAGATCCACTCAAGATTGAAGCTATTGAAAAAAGGGAAGCTCCAAAGACTCCAACTGAAGTCAAAAGTTTTCTTGGATTGGCTGGGTATTATCGAAAGTTTATACAGGATTTCACTTGTATAGCTACTCCATTAACGAAAACTGACCAAGAAGAATGTTAAATATGCGTAGGATGAGGCACAAGCTCAGGCTTTTTAGATATTGAAGGATAAGTTATGCAGTGCACCAATTCTATCTTTACTAGATGGAATGGAAGATTTTGTAGTTTATAGTGATGCGTCAAAGATGGCTTTGGGTTGTGTACTAATGCAACGTAGAAAGGTAATAGCCTATGCTTCTAGACAGTTAAAAGATCAAGAAAGGCAGTATCCTACTCACGATATGGAATTGGCGACAGTAGTGTTTGCTTTCAAGATATGGAGGCATTATTTGTATGGAACGAAATGCCAAATATTCACAAATCATAAGAGCTTGCAACATTTGTTCCATCAAAAGGATTTGAATATGCGTCAGAGAAGATGGTTAGATTTGGTAAGTGATTATGATTGTGAAATTTTGTATCATCCAAGAAAGGCAAATGTAGTGGCCGAAGTGTTAAGTCGACAAGAGAGAAGTGGAACTATCAAAGCTATAGCTTTACGAGTTGAATTGCTACCCAGTATTCAGCAAGAATTGCAAGAATTTCAGCGTGAGGCAATGAAGGAGGATAAAGTTAAACAAGAAAGAATAGGTGGATTGATATCTGAATTTGTGAAAGATGATAGAGAGTTTTGGAAATTCCAGAACATAATTTGGGTACTATGCTATGGTGATCTTAGAAAACGTATTTTGGGTGAGGCTCATAAGTCACGTTTGCAATACATCCAGGTACAAATAAAATGTATCGGAATTTGAAGCAACACTATTGGTGGCCATGTATGAAGAAAGATATTGCTAAACATGTTGAGCATTGCCTGACATGTCTTCAGGTAAAGATTGAATACCAGCGCCCTTATGGTAAGTTGCAATCTTTAGAAATTCCAGTTTGGAAGTGGGATCATATCACTATGGATTTCATAACCAAATTACCAAGAACATCAAAAGGTTATGATGCTATATGGGTGATAGTAGATCGGCTATCCAAATATGCATACTTCTTACCTATGAAAGAGTCATATTCGATGGAGAGGTTAGCAAAATTATACATTGATGAGGTAGTAACACGACATGGTATTCCTCTATCAATTGTTTCTGATAGAGATAGTCGGTTCACTTCTATGTTTTGGAAGAGCTTCCAAAGAGAAATGGGTTCGCAAATTAAGCTAAGTACAACTTATCACCCTCAGACTGATGGGCAGAGTGAACAAACTATCCAAACTTTAGAAGATATGCTTAGAGCATGTGTAATTAATTTTGGAGGATCATGGGATAGACATTTGGCTCTGGTGGAATTTGCGTACAACAATAGTTACCATTCGAGTATTCAGGCAGCACCTTTCGAGGTTCTGTATGGATGCAAATGTCGAACTCCTTTGTGTTGGAATGAAATAGGTGAAAAACAGTTGGCTGGACCTGAGTTAGTTCAACAAACTGTACATAAAATTGGAGTAATACGGGAACGGATGAAAGCGATACAAGATAGACAAAGAAGTTATGCAAATAAATGTCGGAGGTCGATTGAATTCCAAGAAGGTGATAAAGTGATGTTAAAGGTATCACCTTGGAAAGGAGTGGTACGTTTTGGAAAAAGAGGAAAATTAAGTCCAAGATATGTTGGACCATTCCCTATTATTGGAAGGGTTGGGGAAGTGGCTTACAAATTATAACTTCCTTTGGAATTAAGTGAGATCCATGACACATTTCATGTGTCGAATTTAAGGAAGAGTCTAATAAATCCTGTTGTGGCAGTACCGTTACCTGAAATTAAGGTAGATGAAAAGTTATGCTATGAAGAAACCCCCCGAACAGATTACTGACTACAAGGTGAAGAAACTACGAAACAAAGAGATTGGATTAGTAAAGGTTCAGTGGCGTTATCACAAAGAACCAGACGCCACATGGGAATCGGAGTCTGAAATGCGAATGAAGTATCCCTACCTTTTTGCTTAAATGCAATTCCGGGACAAAATTCTTTTAAGGAGGGAATGTTGTAATATTTGAGTTATAAGTTTCGAATTAAGATTTTGGAACTTATTAAAATATATATATATATATATATATATATATGATTGTGTGAGTGAGAGGTGTTAGCCGACTTTTGTTAAAAAAATGGCCATACACTTGCTATAAATAGCAAGTGTATGTAAAAAGGGAAGGGGTTGGTTTTTAGAAGATTTTCTGTGAATTTTGAGAGAGTAAATCATAGGCTCAAATCCATTCATCAATTTTAAGGTGAGTGTATACTGCTTTAAAGTATTGGTTATTACTTCTTTTACTTCTAGAATCTGCTATTTATGAACTGCTTTTCATAAACATTTGGTTAAGTCCTTAAACCGGACAAGGAGTGTCCAGAGTTCTCCTTAAATCGGACAAAGGGTGACCGGATATTCCCTAAACCGGATAGGTATTGATCGGGGTTATACCTAAACCGCTCAAAGGGCAACCGAAGTCGTCTTAAACCGCTTAAGAGGCAATCGGATTTCCCTTAAACCGGCCATGAGTTGTCCGTACTTGGCTAAATCGCTCAAGTAATGTCCAGATTATTCTCTTTTTATTCTAAGTGGTTGTCCGGATTAGATCTCCGGACAATGATGACCGGATTCTTTATCCGATTAATTTTAATTAAAGTTGTGTAACCACAAGAGAGATGAAATGACGGTGTAACCGCGAGAGAGATGTAGTAGCGGTGTAATCGCAAGAGAGATGAAATGACAGTGTAACCGCGAGAGAGATGAAATGGAGGTGTAACCGCGAGAGAGATATGTAATGGCGGTGTAACCGCGAGAGAGATGAAATGGCGGTGTAACCGCGAGAGAGATGTAATGGCGGTGTAACCGCGAGAGAGATGAAATGGCNAGAGATGAAATGGCGGTGTAACCGCGAGAGAGATGTAATGGCGGTGTAACCGCGAGAGAGATGAAATGGCGGTGTAACCGCGAGAGAGATGAAATGGCCGCGTAACCGCGAGAGAGATGAAATGGCGGTGTAACCGCGGGAAAAGATGAAAAGATATGTGATAGATATAGATAAAATGTTTGTGATGTACAAGTTTGATTCTAAACTGCTAGTTTAGAAAGTATGTTATTGGTATGAGTTATATACACTCACTAGACCTTTTGGGTCTAACGCTCAGTTGTTGGACTAACCGGTTTTGCAGATCATCAAACCTCGCAGGATAAAGGAAAGAGAAAAGTTTAGTGTTGATGACATTTGTTTAGTCATAAATGTATTCAAGAAAGTATTTTGTTAGTCCGTGTTTTGTAACAATACTATTTTTAGTTTTATGAGTATATGTATGTGGATTATCTGTATATGGAAATTGAAGGTTGTTACAGCTTGTGCTGGGAGTTGGGCTTGGGAAGTATATGTGCCAATTCAAAGTCCTAGGCTGCTCTGGCTCTTCCAGACGCCGAGCAGCTACTCCTCCCCCCTCATCATCCTCTTCATTCTCTTCAAATTCAACAGCTACACCAACATCATCATCAAGGGTGTCTTACCCATCATTTGCTGCATTAGACCCAGCAGCACCATCATCAAGAGCGTCTTCTCGTCAGTTGTTGCATTAGACCCAACAACATCTTGACACTCTTGCTCCCGTTCTTCTTCAGAACTTGCGATAAGTCCCAATTGTCGTATAGCTTCTTCTTTTCGAATTCTCTCCTCTTCCTCCTTTCTTGCGCTTTCCTCTTGTCTTTGTTTTTCTGCTCTCTCCTCCTCTGCCTTCTTCATTTGCTCTCTTTCTTCCCTATCTTTTTGTTCTTTCCCTCCACCCTCTTCCTCTTTTTCTCCCTCTCCCTCTCCTTCCTTACAACCTCTTCCTTTGGCAGAGGCCGTTATGCCTTCTCTGCTCCCTCTCCCTCTTGGTTTAACCCTATGCATGCTAGGGTTCGAGGCACTGTTTCTAGTGCCTTGCGTACACGTCTATATCCCTTCCTGACCTCCTTCATCTTCATGTACGCCATGAGCTTCATTGGGATTGGCCTCTCTGTAGCATAACCGTCCTTGTGCACGGTAGGTTTTGTACGTTGAGAGTACATTTACCTTGTGCACAGGTAGATTCGCAACATCAAGGTTGTGCTTGTTGATGCTAGGTCTTAGGAGAAGACCTAGAAAATACGGAAACAGTAGTGCTTGCAAGTCCTTCCCATTTGCAACCTCCTGGCTTTTCTTGGCGACTACAACCTTAAACTTTGTGTACAGGATCAAAGTGTAATCTAGAAATAGGTCAAAGAAGATCCCGTACATGATCTGCAGTATATTGGTTGAGCACATATCGAGGCTAACGATCTTCCCTGTCAGTGAACGATTGACCAATGTGAACATAGTGTTCCACATTGGTGGTAGGAACTCTCTTCAATATTGCGACGGGTACTGAATGGCCTTGTTTTACCCCAACAATTTCAATAACGGCACCAGTTCATCCCTAGATGGGAGACGGGCGTACTCGCTCAAACCAAGATCAGTCTTGGTTAAGTATTTGAAGGACGCGCGAAAACAGCAACCTTGAGATTCTAACAGAAATGTACTCCTGGGTGGCGGATACATAGATATATCTAACAATCCCACGTTAGGATTCTATGATGGCACAAGTTTGCCAGAACTCCTGAATGAAGCGTTCAGGTACAACGTATCGGTGTTTGTGAGGGCAGGGTTCAGAAAATGATGTTGAAGAACATCAACAATAGGGCGAACCTTGGGGTCGAAACCATCCTAGGTGAGGTATAGGGCATGATTGTTAGGTTTCAGTGGAAGGGGAACGATGTTTTGGCTGGTTTCTTCCACTGTTTTGAGGATGGTTGTTTGGGTTTGGGAGTTTGTAGAATTGGAAGAAGACATTTTGCAGGTTTGGGTGAAAAATATGAGGGTTTTTCAAGATTAGGGTTTCCAAAAATCAGTTCTTGATTCTTCGATTTTAGGTCTGGAGAGAGGTTTTAAATAACTTACTTGAATAAAATTGGTTGAATCAAACACAGATTGATGATTCTTGAGCTTTGGTGTTCGTGAATGGCGGTTGTTCTTAAGAGCTTGAAGACAGTAAAGACAAATATCTTGAAGTAAATTTGAAGGCGTAAATTTTTGTTTGGGAAAAATTACTCGTTTAAGTAGTAATTTCCTTATAGGCACTTGAGTGAGTTCAGCCCCTGAAGCATCAAAAATTGAAGCAGTTTATCACCAGCCCGTGGGGAGATGCCATGTGTCCTGACAGGCTGTAAATCCTGCCTCCCTTATTCAAAAAATTAGGGATACAGCCGGTGACGCATTGTAAATGACAGCTTTTTTAAAAATAAAAATAAAGAACTGTACGCCTTCCATTAATTTTTTTAGAACACTTAAAGAAAAACAAGAGAATCCCATACTTTGGGTCAACAAAAATAACAACCATCTTGAGACAGATGCTATGTATTTAGGATACAGAGTTGTTGTACATGAGAATTGTTCATTTGGTTTACAAATGAAACCAAAGTATGGTTAAGTGATAGATTTTATACCTTAAAAACTCATATGGAGACATGGTTGGACTATGCAGATCCTAAGTCTTATAAACATGAAGTTTTTAGAGACAGATGCTCTGTATAGTACATATAGAGGCTCTGCATAGTGATGATCAGATGCTCCCTCTCGACTTAAGCATAGTTGAGCTTTCTCCCCCTTGAACTATGTTTGGATCATGAAACCGCTCAAATCATGTACGGATTTCCATAATTTCTTCTAAGTCTTTGGCCGGACTTGATATTTGGACAGTAATGACCGGATTCCTTTATCCGGCTAAATTTAGTTAAAGTTACATTCCGCGAGATAGATGTAATGGCGGTGTAACCGCGAGAAAGAGATTTAAATGGCGGTGTAACCACGAGAGAGATGTAATGGCGGTGTAACCGCGAGAGAGATGTAACGGCGGTGTAACCGCGAGAGAGATATAATGGCGGTGTAACCGCGAGAGAGATATAATGGCGGTGTAACCGCGAGAGAGATATAATGGCGGTGTAACCGCGAGAGAGAGAGAGAGTTATATAATGGCGGTGTAACCGCGAGAGAGATGAAATGGCGGTGTAACGGCGAGAGGGATGAAATGATGGTGTAACACCATGAGAGAAATAAACAAGTACTTCTATCTGTACAAGTTTAATTCTAAACTATGTTATGGAAAATAAATTGTTGTATAAGTTTTATACACTCACTAGACCTTTTAGGTCTGACGCTCAGTTGTTGGACTAAATTTTTTTGCAGGTCATCATACTTCACAAGACAAAGGTAAGGGGAAAGTTTAGAGTAGATATATTTTAATTGCTCAAATATGTATTGAGAAAAGTTTTTGTTAATCCCTGTTTTGTAAGCAATATTATATTCTGTGTTATGAGTATGCTAATGTGGATTATCTGTGTATTGGAAATTGTGGGTTGTTACAGTTGGTATCAGAGCCTTAGTTTAAGGGATCTAGGTATTTGCGAAATACTTAGACTTAAAATAGAGGCGTGGAAGTTTTGATAATAGGTTACACTAGATCTATGAACATGGGAATATGTTATAGCTAAACTTATTATAAGAAAGATTGATTATATATGACTGATATAATCTGAGTTATGAATAGACTTGAGGATAAACGTGTTATTATGATTTGAGTATGTGAATAATCATATGTGTTTAAATGTGACAGAAAAAGTTATATACTGAGAAATGGCAGAAAATCCCAATCAATCAGAAAGGACCTCTATTGGTTATGGAAGAGGTCGGGGAAGAAGAAATGTGACTCAAGGGGAAGACCTGGAAAACGTGATGACGATAGAAATGCGTAGTCATAGCAAGGGTCGAGGAAGAGGTAGAAGTACTAGACATGAAACTCTTATGGAACAGGAATTCTCGGCCCAAGAAAGTTTAATGTCTGGCCGTGGTAGAGGAAGGGCAAGGGTGGACACAATGTTTCTGACCCCAGATTTATTACTCAGGAAATGTTGTCGGCTGAATTAGGAAAAAGCCGGAGCTAGTACCCCGGTAACTGGTACATCTGTACCTCTTACTTCATCCTCAGAACAGAAAGAAGGAGATATTAAGATCTTTCTTGCCTGTAAACCTCCCAAGTTTTCTGGTGAGCGTGATCTTGTTAAAGCCATATGTTGGCTTAATGAAATTGAGCTGAGTCTACAGGTTAGTAAAAGTGTAGAAGAAGCTAAAGTTATGTTTGTTGTATCTCGTTTAAGATCAAGTGCTTTATACTGGTGGCAAGTTCTATCAAGTTCAGATCCCAACATTTTGAAAACCATGCTGTGGGAAGAATTTGTGATCAAGTTTAAGGTGCAGTATTGTCCTGAACCGGCAGTGCGAAAGTTAGAAGATGATTTCCTTCGTCTTGAACAAGGAAACATGTCAGTCCGCCAGTATACAGAAGTCTTTATGGAACAATCCCCATTCGTTGAAGCTTACATCATATCGGAAAACAATAAAGTAAGAAAGTACATCTGGGGTTTAGTATCTAATCTCCGGAAGTATGTGATATCCAGAAATCTGACAACATTTCAAGCGGCAGTTGATGCTACTGAAATACTTGAACATGATATAAACCGGCAACCACAAGAAAAGGTTGGAGAGAAAAGAAAGGGGGAAGCTACAATGACCGATTTTCATAAACCAAGGTTTATGGAAAATTTGAATCGACCTGTCTCAAGGTTTGCTGATAGGGCGTGTACCCGAAGTCATAAAATACATCAGGGAAATTGCAATACAGAATCTCGAGTATGTTTTAAATGTCAAGAACTAGGACATATAGCTCGAGATTGTCGGATAACGCGGAGGTGTTTTACTTGTAATTCATCTCAACATGTAAACATTGATTGTCCGCAAGCAAAGGGACGAGGGACTGGTTTTGATGGAGGTCGGGGATCTGGATATTCTGGGGGCCGAGGACCTAGTCATATGCCAACAGGTCGTAGACAAATGGATAATCGTATTAATTCAAGTGGTCGAGTAGAGATAAGACGTGGGGAGTCTGCAAGAGGGAGAGCCTTTCAGATGACGAGAGGCGAGGCAGAAGAGCACCCTGAAGTGGTGACAGGTACATTCCTTGTTAATTCAGTATGTGCCAAAGTTTTATTTGACTCGGGTGCAAGTCGTTCTTTTGTATCACAGTCATTTGTTAGCTGTGTACAATTAGAATCTAAAGTATTGAGTGAGGATTTAATTGTGGAAAAAACAAACGATAGTGAAGTTTTGGTTAAGGAAAGAATAAATGAATGCAATATAAGTATAGAAGGATGTGAGGTGCCTATACAATTATTTCCTTTACCTTTAAGGGAATTTGATATAATTATAGGCATAGATTGGTTAGCTAAAAATCAAGCTAACATAGTTTGTGATGAGAAGATGATTTATATAGACTTAACATAAAAAGG
The DNA here is from genome assembly GCF_001531365.2 of Cynara cardunculus var. scolymus. Taxonomy (NCBI): domain Eukaryota; kingdom Viridiplantae; phylum Streptophyta; class Magnoliopsida; order Asterales; family Asteraceae; genus Cynara; species Cynara cardunculus. Next base: position 17,809 of record NW_020202289.1, read on the forward strand.
AAAGGTTGTGATTTATGGAGATCGACGGGATCAATATTCTAGCCTTATTTTACTTTTAAAGGCTCGAAACTATGTATAGAAGGGATGTGTTAGTTTTCTTGCGTATGTTACTAACTTAAAGAAAGAAAAGGGGAAAGATGGAGGATATTCCAGTCGTAAGAGAGTTTCTTGAGGTATTTCCAGAAGATTTGATGAGTTTACCTCCGGATCGAACGATAGAATTTCAAATAGAATTACTTCCTGGAGCAGCACCCGTTGCACGTGCACCATATAGATTAGCTTCTACTGAATTAAAGGAGTTGATGTCACAATTAAAAGAATTATTGGATAAAGATTTTATCCGACCAAGTACTTTCCCGTGGGGTGCGTCGGTGCTTTTTGTTAAAAAGAAGGATGGATCAATGAGGATGTGCATTGACTATCGGGTGTTGAATACGTTGACAATAAAAAAGAAGTATCATCTTTCAAGAATTGATGATTTGTTTGATCATTTGGTTGGGGCTACTTATTTTTCAAACATTGATTTATGATCCGGATATCATCAATTGAAGATTCAGAATGAAGATGTGTCGAAAATGGCATTTCGTACACGTTATGGTCATTATGAATTTCTGGTTATGCCATTTGAACTCACAAATGCGCCTGCAGCCTTCATGGACATGATAAATAGGGTGTGTCGTCCCTATCTTGATAAATTTGTGATTGTTTTCATTGATGATATTCTAATATATTCTCGATCAGAAGAAGAGCATGCTCATCATTTGAGATTACTACTAGAATTACTGAAACAAGAGAAACTGTATGCCAAGATGTCAAAATGTGAATTTTGGCTGCGAGAAGTTCACTTTTTGGGGCATGTTATTTCAAAAGAAGGCGTTAAGGTGGATCCTTTCAAAATTGAAGCCATTGAGAGATGGGAAGCCCCAAAGACTACAACTGAAATAAGAAGTTTTCTTGGATTGGCTGGATATTATCGTAAGCTTATACAAGATTTCTCTCATATAGCCACTCCATTAACAAAGCTAATCAAGAAGAATGTAAAATATGAGTGGGATGAAGCACAAGCTCAGGCCTTTCAGATGTTAAAAGAAAAGTTATGCAGTGCATCAATTCTATCTTTGCTAGATGGAATGGAAGATTTTGTGGTATATAGTGATGCGTCAAAGATTGGTTTGGGTTGTGTACTAATGCAACGTGGAAAGGTAATAACTTATGCTTCTAGATAGTTAAAAGATCATGAAAGACAGTATCCTACTCATGATATGGAATTGGCGGCAGTAGTGTTTGCTTTGAAAATAGGGAGACACTATTTACATGGGACGAAATGTCAAATCTTTACAGATCATAAGAGCTTGCAACATCTGTTCCATCAGAAGGATCTGAATATGCATCAGAGAAGATGGCTGGAATTGGTAAGCGATTATGATTGTGAAATCTTGTATCACCTAGGAAAAGCAACGTAGTGGCCGATGCATTAAGCAGACAAGAGAAGAGTGGAACTATCAAAGCTATAACTCTATGAGTAGAGTTATTACCAAGTATTCAAGAAGAATTACGAGAGTTTCAACATAAGGCCATGACGGAAGACAAGATTAAACAGGAAAGATTGGGTGGATTAATATCTGATCTAGTAAGAGATGACAGAGAATTTTTGAAATTTGGGTACCATGCTATGGTGATCTCGGAACATGTATTTTGCGTAAGGCTCATAAGTCATGTTTTGCAATTCATCCAGGTACAAATAAAATGTATCGGGATTTGAAGCAACCCTATTGGTGGCCATGTATGAAGATAGATATAGCTAAGCATGTTGAGCAATGCCTAACATGTCTTCAAGTAAAAATTGAACACCAACGCCCCTATGGTAAGTTGCAATCTTTAGAAATTCCAGTATGGAAATGGGATCACATCACTATGGATTTCATAACCAAATTGCCCAGAACATCAAAAGGTTATGATGCTATATGGGTGATAGTAGATCGGTTATCTAAATCTGCACACTTCTTACCTATGAAAGAGTCATATTCCATGGAGAGATTGGCAAAACTATACATTAATGAGGTAGTGACACGTCATGGTGTTCCTCTATCAATTGTTTCTGATAGAGATAGTCGGTTCACTTCTATGTTTTGGAAGTGTTTCCAAAGAGATATGGGTTCCCAGATTAAGTTAAGTACAACTTATCACCCTCAGACTGATGGACAAAGTGAACGAACTTTCCAAACATTGCAAGATATGCTTAGAGCGTGTGTAATTGATTTCGGAGGATCATGGGATATGTGACAATCCGTCATTTCAGAATTTCAGGTTAGCACCTTATTTTAGGATCTTTATTGAGAATTAAGTCTTCCTAGGATTTAGCTATGATGATTAGAGATCATCTTGCTTAATTTCCAAGATTAGTTCGAAAGATCACGTTTCGGCAAGTAACTGACAAAGTTAACTTGTGCAATGCCAATTAGTCTAGAATCGCTCCAAATAAAATAAAATTGATATTATAAGTTTTGTATTTAAAAG
>NW_020202289.1:22835-29204 GCF_001531365.2 Cynara cardunculus var. scolymus
TCTTCAATTTAGTTAAGTGTCCGTGTGGGACCAGAGACGCTGGGTAAGAGGACCAGAGGCGATGGAAAGTAGATTCTTCAATTTAGTTAAGTGTCTGTGTAGGACTAGAGGCGCTGGTCAAAAGGAACAGAGGCGATGGAGAGTAGATTCTATAATTTTGTTAAGTGTCCGTGTAGGACCAGAGGCGCTGGTCAAGAGGACCAGAGGCGCTGGGTAGTGAATCCCTTAATTAGGTAAGTGTTCGTGTAGGACCAGAAGCTCTGGTTATAAGGACTAGAGACGATGGATTAGCAGTCTCCTTATGTTGTATCGTGTAAGAAACAGAGGATCGATGGACGGGTTACTTAGTATTTCTCTAAGTATATATGTTGAACTAGAGGCTCTGGTCTCGCAACCAGAAGCTCTGGTAAGGGCAAGCATAAGAACCAGAGGATCAATGGACAAGAAGTCCATTATTGTTCTAAGTGTGAAGGTTAAGCCARCGGTTGATAAAAATAGAATTCCATTGGGTTGTCAGAGAACCGATGGATAAGAAATCCTTCCCTAAGGACTTAGTACGACCAGAAGCTCTGGTCATGCAATCAGAAGCTCTGGTAGTGTAACCAGAGGCTATGTCCAGAGGATCCAATATGATTGTCACTATTAAGTATTGTTTGGAAGCTTCAATTGTATCACTAGGCATTTGTTAGATGGTGCATTTTAGTAATTAAGATTATTAATGTCACAAATCTCTATAATGTCGTCCGATCCTAGTGAATACTCAGCCGATGAATCCGGTTACGTGGTTGGTCACTCTAGAAGGAACTCAGCTCACAATGAAGAAATAGACCCGTATAAGCAAGACACGGCAACTAGTGAAGCAGCTGCCACTCCTCAAGCATCTTTCTTACCCCCAATGGAGCCAGTACCCGATGTTCCACCATGAACCTATCATGGCTCAAGGATCAGGGTTATGCCCAGGAATAATGTCCCACTACCGCAGCGTGTGACATTCGATGTCTCTAATAGGGTCGTAGGGGAGTCATCCCGACCCCATTTGGGGAACAAAATAACTCAAGTCGTGACCGGGGTACCTGCGTCCTACTCTTAGGGCATGAATCCGGCTGAAAGAGACTGGGTGAGGAGAATTGCATCTGACATGCAAGTGCACCAGACCCCGCTAGGATATCACCATCACATCTTAAACAATCTGTCCGATGTGATGGAAGCACACCATCAGAGTATGTTAAGGAACGCAGATGCTGTCGCTGCAGCAAGGCACAAAATAAGGAGATTGTACAAATGGATGGTAGGAAGTGGTGTGGTAATGCTAACGACGGGAATCATCATAGGATGGATGTTCTAGAAGAAGAATTAAGGATAGGATGCTCACTCTTTTACACTGTTATTAAAGATCCTGTTTTGTAGCTACCACCGTATATCAATATATGAATACCTTTTGAAGAATGCTTATTTATGTCAAGTCATTGTATGAATGAGTTTACTCTAATTTGGTTAGAGTTATGCTTGATTATTTCCCATGCGAAGAACATTTTTGGTATCATCAAAATAACTAGGAAGCTATCACCCTGTTATTGCCATAAAATTTACGAATTCCCTTCTGACTAGGATCTAAAGAGATGCCACCAACGAGAGAAAATCCTGATATTGCGCAACTTGTGTTAGATCAACTTCTAGCCGCACCACCCAACATAGTTAGTCTAGTGGCTGCTGGCTTGAATGTTAACCAACCAACAACCTCTGAGCCTAGACCTCCCAGAGAATGCACATACAAAACCTTCAGATCCTGCAATCCAAAAGATTTCAATGGGACTGAGGGGGCAGTAGGACTATTGACTTGGTTAGAGACTATGGAATCTGTTCTCCGTATAAGTGTTCGGAAGCAAACAAAGTGGAGTATGCGGCATGTTTGTTGCAAGGGAGGGCACTTACCTGGTGGAATACATTGGTACAGACTAGAGGTCGAGAAGCGGCCAACCAACTTTCGTGGGAAAAGTTCAAGAAACTCCTTAAGACTGAATACTGCCCCAGAAGTGAACTTCAAAAGCTGGAAATGGAGTTATGTAATCTTGAAATGAAAGGGGATAATATATCTGCATATACAGCTCGATTTCATGAGTTGGCAAATCTAGTGCCACATCTAGTAAAGCCAGAGGAAGTTCGCATAGACAGGTATATTGGGGATTGTCTCCAGAAATTCGGGGAAACATTACCTCGGCCAATCCAAAGACTCTTCAGGAGGCAATAGACATTGCCACTAAGCTCACAAATAATGATATTTGATCTGGAGGATTTGTTAAGGGAAAGAGAAAGATGGAGGAGCATAGGGATCGAAGAGTTGGGGGAAATTTTGACAGAAGCAAGAGGGTAGTAAGGAATTTTGGAGCACAGACGCAGGTGGTAAGGCAAGGTGACGCGGCTAAGTGCAAATATCCGCATCAGGGGAATTGCATCATTTGTCAAAGATGCCATCTAGGGGGTCACACAGCAAAGGATTGCCGGAGACGATTATGTTTCGATTGTGGGAGTCCAGATCACATGAGGAATGTTTGTCCAAAGAGGAAATCAGGAGCAAAGGCAAGCCAAACCAGGCAGGTCAGTCCCAGAAACCCAGGAGGACAGGCACGGGGCAGAGCATTTGAGATCGGAGCCAGAGAAGCTAGAGAGGATCCCAATGTGGTTTCAGGTACGTTTCTTCTGAATAATGAATTTGCATCAGTCCTATTTGACTCAGGGGGCAGATAGAAGTTTTGTGTCACTGGACTTTAAGCAGAAGATTAACCTAAAGCCCCAGAGGTTGAAAGAACCCTCTGTAATTGATTTTCCCAATGGTCAATAATTCAAGGCAAGAAACATAATTATGAATTGCACTCTGAGCTTAGCCAATAAGGACTTTAGCATAGACCTTATACCGATCGAACTAGGGAGTTTTGACATAATTATAGGCATGGATTGGCTATCCAAAAACCAAGCTGAGATTGTATGTTCAGAGAAGTTTATCCGGATTCGTCAAGATGGAATGGAACCAATTGTGGTCCAGGGAGACAAGTCGGATCGAAAGATTAAGATGGTAWCTTGCATGAAGATGCGAAAGTATCTGAAAAAGAATTACACTGCATATCTGGCACATGTGATTGACGGAAAGGTCAAGGAGAAAAGTATTGAGGATTTTCCTGTAGTTTGGGAATTCTCAGATGTATTTCCTAAAGATTTATCAGGCCTACCCCCGCAAAGGCAAGTCGAATTCGGTATCAACTTAATTCCTGGAGCTGCCCCAGTGGCAAGGGCACCATATCGCTTGGCACCATCGGAAATGCAAGAAATGTCAACCCAACTCCAGGAGTTATTAGACAGAGGATTCATAAGACCAAGTTATTCACCCTGGGGTGCACCGGTTCTATTCGTTAAAAAGAAAGATGAGTCAATGCGAATGTGCATTGATTATAGGGAACTTAATAAATTGACCATCAAGAATAGATACCCTCTTCCTAGAATCGATGATCTGTTTGATCAACTCCAAGGTGCGGTTTATTTTTCCAAGATTGATCTACGATCCGGATATCACCAAGTGAGAGTTTGGGAAGAGGACATTCCCAAAACAGCCTTTAGGACCCGGTACGGTCATTTCGAATTTATGGTTATGCCATTCGGGCTAACCAATGCACCGGCTGTCTTTATGGATCTAATGAACAGAGTCTGCCGACCCTATTTGGATAAATTTGGAACCATTTTTATAGATGATATACTGATCTATTCGCAAAGCAAGGAGGATCATAAGCAACACCTGAGGATAATATTGGAACTACTTCGGGACCAGAAATTGTACGCAAAATTCTCCAAATGCAAATTTTGGATACGAGAAGTACAATTTCTTGGTCACATAGTTAATGAAAAAGGAATTCAGGTAGAACCTGCCAAGATCGAGGCTGTTAAGAATTGGAGAGCCCCAAGAACCCGAACCGAGATCCGATAATTTCTTGGTTTGGCAGGTTATTATCGAAGATTCATCGCAAACTTTTCAAAAATCGCGCAACCACTCACAGCCTTAACGCAAAAAGACAAGAAATTTATTTGGGCTCAGAAACAAGAGGAAGCATTCGAGACTCTCAAGCAGAAACTATGCAATGCACCCATTTTATCCTTACCAGAAGGTTCGGAAAACTTTGTAGTCTTTTGTGATGCATCGCATCAAGGCTTAGGATGCGTATTGATGCAAAAAAAATAAGGTCATTGCATATGCCTCGAGACAACTTAAAGCGCATGAGAAGAATTATACTACACATGACCTTGAATTGGGAGCAGTAGTATTTGCACTTAAGATATGGAGGCACTATCTTTATGGCACCAAATGCACCATTTACACCGATCATAAAAGCCTCCAACATATATTTGATCAAAAGATGCTGAATATGAGGCAACGGAGGTGGTTTGAACTTCTCAACGATTATGATTGCGAAATTAAGTATCATCCGGGGAAAGCTAACGTGGTAGCGGACGCTTTAAGCCAAAAAGAAAGGGTGAAACCGTCAAGAGTACGAGCCATGGGATTGTTGGTCCAAACGAATCTAAAAACACAGATTCTTGAAGCTCAAGAAGAGGCGTTGAAACCAGATAACCTAAAGAACGAATCCCTGCATCACCTAGAAAAGGAATTCGAAACTCGAGAAGATGGGGTGCGATATTTTAAAGAAAGAGTTTGGATACCAAAGAGTAACAGTCTTTGGTCAATGATCTTAGAGGAAGCACATCGTTCAAGATACTTAATTCATCCAGGAACCGATAAGATGTACAAAGAGCTAAAAGATTATTACTGGTGGCCAGGAATGAAGAAGGACGTTGCCTTGTACGTGAGTCAGTGTATAACCTGTGCAAGAGTAAAAGCTGAACATCAGAAACCATCTGGTCTTCTTTAGCAACCAGAGATTCCCAATGGAAATGGGATTAGATATCAATGTATTTTGTCACAAAGTTACCAAGAACGAGGAAGGGATACGACTCAATATGGGTCATAGTGGACCGACTTACGAAATCTACCCATTTCTTACCTATTCGAGAAGACTTTAGTACGGAAAGGCTTGTGCAGTTATATATCAATGAAATCGTATCGCGACATGGAGTGCCTATTTCTATCATATCATATAGAGATAGTCGTTTTACTTCACGGTTATGGCAATCAGTCCAAAAGGCACTAGGCACAAGGTTGGACTTGAGCACTTCCTATCATCCTCAGACGGATGGGCAAACAGAAAGGACAATCCAAAAGTTGGAGGATATGTTACGAGCCTGTGTAATAGACTTTGGGGGCAGTTGGGATACTCATCTGCCATTGGCTGAATTCTCCTATAACAATAGATATCACACAAGTATCCAGTGCGCACGATATGAAGCCTTCTTTGGGCGTAAGTGCAGATCACCACTCAGCTGGTTGGAAGTTGGTGACAGGCAGCTGATTAAACCTGACATCATTCAGGAGACAATCGACAAAATCTCAATCATCCAAGAAAGACTTAAAGCTGCGAGAGACCGTCAAAAGAGCTACGCCGATAACCGAAGGAAACCATTGGAATTTCAAGTGGGCGACAAAGTCCTCTTGAAGGTATCTCCGTGGAAAGGGATTGTACTTTTCGGTAAGAAAGGGAAACTTAGTCCAAGGTATGTTGGTCCATTTGTTATTCTCGAAAGAATCGAACCAGTGGCTTACAAACTAAGTTTACCCCCAGAGCTGAGTGCCATCCATGATATATTTCATGTATCAAACCTTAAGAAATGTTTAGCCGACAAAACATTGATCTTACCCTTGAAAGACATTCAAATTAACGAACGGTAAAGTTTTGTTGAGGAGCCGGTCGAGTAGTTGAGGCACAGCAAGATTCCAATTGTGAAAGTTCATTGGAACTCCAGGCATGGATTGGAATATACGTGGGAAAGAAAAGATTTCATGAAAAGCAAGTATCCCCACTTATTCTCGAACCAGTCACGATCTGAATTTGACGCATAAATTTCGGGACGAAATTTTTCTGGCTTTGGGAGACTGTGACAATCCGTCATTTCAGAATTTCAGGTTAGCACCTTATTTTAAGATCTTTAAAGAGAATTAAGTCTTCCTAGGATTTATCAATGATGATTAGAGATCATCTTGCTTAATTCCCAAGATTAGTTCGGAAGATCACGTTTCGGCGAGTAACTGGCAAAGTTAACTTGTGTAATGTCAAATAGTCTAGAATCTCTCCAAATAAAATAAAATTGATATTATAAGTTTTGTATTTAAAAGTTAAAAATTTCCAAAGTTCCATCTCATTGGCCATGTATTTTATTAAAGGGTGGAGTTTTAAAAATCTAATATCTAGTTGTTTTGTTTGAATAATCTAT
>NW_020202289.1:30584-36747 GCF_001531365.2 Cynara cardunculus var. scolymus
GATTTAGTACTCCTACGAACCGTGGGACCTAAGTAGTGTACGGGCTACCTAAGGTTGTTCGTAAAATTAATGGGGCAAGTTGGTCAGGTAAGGCTCAGTAGCGTCTCAAGTTCTACATCATCAAAGATTTACATTTATCAGGATGATGATGGTTCGCACATCAAAGGGTTGTTGATTAACTTCCTTCACATATTTTGGCCGTCTTTACTAAAAGTTCCGAACTTTGTGCTTGAGGTCATCACGCCAATTGTTAAGGCTACTAACAAGAGGAGTAAGAATGTGTTTTCCTTCTATACAATACCTGAGTATGAGGCTTGGAAGGAAAATTTGGGGCATAGAGCAAGAGAATACAAAATAAAGGGCTGGGAACAAGTAATGGTAAAGAAGGGGCAGAATACTTTGCTGATTTTGACAAGCATAAGAAGGATTTTGTTTGGGCTGATGATGAGGACGGTGAGGCAATAGAGCTGGTATTTAGTAAGAAGAAAATTGAGGCCAAAAAGACCTGGCTCCAGGCACTTTAGGCCGGTACTTATTTTGATTCGAAGGAGAAACATATCCCATATCATGACTGCATCAACATGAAGCTTATTCTATATTCAATGGCTAATCTTCAATGATCTATAACATCAATGGTAGATGGATTGAAACCAGGCCAGAGAAAGATTTTATTTTGTGCCTTCAAGAAACCCATTTTCCAGGAAGTAAAAGTTGCTCAATTTAGTGGCTATGTGTCTGAGCATTCAACTTATTATCAAGAGGAGCAAAGTCTTGTAAGTACAATAATTGGCATCGCTCAAAATTATGTGGGTAGCAATAATATCAACTTTCTTTACCCAAGTGGGCAATTTGGAACCCGTCAGATGGGTGGCAAAGATCATGCAAGTGCCAAATATATCTATACTAAGTTTTCTCCTATCACTCCACATATTTTTCAAAAGTCAGATGAACTTCTCTTAGACTACTTGAATGAAGATGGGCAATCCATTAAGCCTACCTGGTTCATGTCTATAATTCTAATGGTTCTGGTGAATGGAAGTGAAAAGATAGGCATTGGGTGGTGTACATTTGTACCAAATTATAATCCAAGGGATATCATCGCTAACCTTAAGCGCCTATTGAACAATGAACCATTGGTGATAGTGAATCCATGGTATAAATGGTTTAAGGGAATCCTTCTGAAAATGGCATCAAAGGACACTGGATATACAACTACATGAATTGTAGAGGAAAAAGAGGATGAACCAAATAAGATTATTATCAGCGAGCTGCAAATAAGGAAATGGACCCATGTTTGTCTGGGTACCAAAGTCTACTTGATTTTTTTACAGGGGTGTCATATGATGCATTGATGCAGAAGGAGTTTGTAATTTGTTTGAAAAGTGGCTTCTGAACAAAAGAGTTCAGGACTTGAGCTGAAATGCTCTCTTGTTTGGTTGTTGAGCTGAAAAGAAAAATAATTAAATCTATTTTCTAGGGGGAGTTACTGAAGGATTTTTTTGGTAACGAGTATCATCTTTGATTAGGTATTTCTTTGAGATTTTACTTGTGTATTTTCTCTTTATACATAATTCTAATACCTACTTTTGTTATTCTTCAAACTGTTGTTATCACGTCTCTTAAATGAAAATAATTTTCTGTGAAAATACACTCGTTTGAATTCAAAGTTGTTTTCTGAGATAATCTGAAACATATATCTTTGATTAATACATAATTTTTCATTTGTGTAAATCTGTAAACTTGTTCTTACAGATTTTCATTCATTTCTCCCAACGATTTTGAATACTTTTGTTTATAAATCACTCCTTGTTGATTGTGCTTAATTGCTACATATTTCTTGATCAATTTTAATCTGATCATATGAGTTTACATTGTCAGTTTAGGAGGGACTGAGAACTTCACGGAAATACCTCCATGGACTATCTGAACCGATAGCCCTACCCAAGAGGACATCCATATCTAAGTACGCTTAAATACAAAATGGGTTTGTGTGCATACCTTAAAATGAAAATGAGAGGGGTAGTTGCTGTGAGCTAAAAGAATTGATGAGAGTTGTGTTAGGATTAAAAGATTAAAAGAATCTTGTTCTATCCTCTATAATCCGAGCAAACTATGAAATATATTAGTTCTTAATTCTTTGAAGACTAATATTGAAAAAGGCAAAGCCCAGGCCAGCTCTTGTCACAACCCCACCAGCTACTCATTTATCTCTTAAAAGATCAGTGTCTCAATAACACTTGGGGCATGCTGCTCATAATCTATCAAATTCTCATTTGGAGATTCTTGATATTGAATAAGAAGGATATATGTTGTTGGAACCCAGATACTCTTAATTTGTAGAAAACATAGTTTATAAATAATAACAATGAAAACAAACAGTGTATCACGAATGATTAATCAAAATATTCAAAGTGTATATAAGAACAATGAAAAGACTTGAATATGTAGAATGCTTTTATTAGATGAAAGTAAAGAACAATCAATCTAAAAACGTAATCTCACAATAGTTAGGTATAGTATAAGTTGACACTCTCAGTTTTTTTTAACCTGAGGAGGAAGCCTTCTTATATACGCCTAGGTTTAACAACTATGCTACAATTTAGACTTGAATCTCTGAGTTGCCGAGTCTGCGTCCTTACCTTTGACTTCCCTTGAAATGCAGAGCAGTCTAGGTCAAGCTGCCTCAAATCTGTTAGACGCTTGCGAGAATGTCTAGACTTGCCCGCGCATTCCATGGAGAAGGTGACCAGAAGCTCTGCATGTACTACACAAAAGCTCAACATATATTATACAGAAGCTATGTATGTACTATGCATAGCCTCTGCATGTACTATGCAGAGGCTTTGTGTCTTGGAGGTGTTGGTTTGCATCAAGCGCTTATGCTTTTTGGCGCATAAGGCTTGATCGTCCACGAAGATGGAGTGTGGGCTCTGTATGTAGTGAACCTTCACTAATTGAGTAAGAGCTCTGGTTCTTGATCTCTTCTGCATAAGAGCTCTTAGTCTAGACCGCTTCACTAGAGTAAGAGACTTCTTACTTACACTTTCACAAGTTGGGGTCTAAAAATCTCCCCCTAAGTGTAAATAAGGCAAGCTCTTACTTGAATTGAAACACATGTCTAGTCGAAGCCAGAGGTTAAAAAGAACCTCTGTTTTATATTCACTATCTAAAGAGTACAGTACGATAGAAAAGAAACTACATTGACTGAAAAGATAGAAAAATGCTTACACAAAAAATAAGGTCTAGATGTGTTGAAGTTTGATGAACCTCCTAAGAAGTTCTCGAAACTCTAACATGTTGTGAATTGACCTTAGGATGATTTTTGCTATTTCTTTTGCTCTTGGGGAGTTTTCTCTGCTCCTGACTAACTTATCTCTGATGTAAAGCAGGGTAGAGTTTGAATATTTGTAGTTATGGTCATCTCGAAAAAATATCTTCTTTCCTTATGCATTTCAAAATACCACTCCCACCTTTGGTTCCACCAACACAGTCCAAGAAGGAATGTTATTAATGCCCTGTAGATCTTCATTTGGTGTAGTGACAGTCAATTGATCCACTCCTAGATCCAGAGCTAGTTGAAAATCGAACTTGCATCTGAAGTCGAGTAGGTCTGTTATCGTTTGTCGTATCACAGAATTAGCCACAACATATTTAAGCCCCTTATCCTTCTTATGATCCGTGAAGAAATACATATATAGAAGATCCCACGGATTCAGATTTATAAGGTAACAATCTATGAACCTGCAGATCAGTCCGCGAGACCTCTCCACCATATAGTCATGGAAGACGATCTGGTTATGCACGAAGGTACGTTTCTTGATGTCGAGGATTTGCTTGATTCCATCGATGAAGTGGACTGTAGAGATAATTTGTGCATAGCAATTTAGGAACCTCTGCCTGATAATCTCTTGGACCATTGGATGAAGAATGATCTTGATGATCGGTGTCTTCTCTCGCGGGTTGTAAAGAAATTGGTAGATACTCATTGTCTGCCTTATCCTTTATTGGCTTGTCCAGGGGTGTTAGCTTCATCATTGTGTCCATATTATCCTTGGTCTTTTGAACTTGATCATACAAATGTTTAGAGCTCTGAGGCTTGTTGCTTCTGCATTCTTCTTCTGATCTAGTTGGTTTGATAGAGACCCTCTGCCTCATAGCCGGAGTGACTACTCTGGTCCGTTGAGCAGGAACCCTTGCTCTGTATGTATTCTTCGTTGGTGGAGGAGCAACTACCATGACGCCTTCAAGAGGAACGTTAACAAGAATGGCCATAAGCGATGGATCGACAACACTCACTGCTACTACCTCTTCTTCTTGTCTTCTGATTGTTGCAGCTATGTCCATGGCATATTCTGTTGAAGAAGATAGAGCCAGTTCTGAAACACATGAGTCATAGATGGATAGGAGATCAATTACATCTTTATTCTTTTGTTGCCCATCCGGCTCTGCTTGGGATGCCATGGGCATCTTTCCCTTATGAAGTGCCTCTGCATTCTCTAGTGATGGCTGACTTTGTGCTCTCTCCTCGAATGATCTTGCACTAGCTGGCGTGGGGTAGAGGCAGATAGTGTAGAGGGGGCAGATGTAGGTATAACACTTGGAGTGGCTGTTCAACGGTTCTCCCCCTCTTGACAATTTTGAGGGCCAGACAGGTATGGGTCCACATCATCGTCAAGCCTTCTTCTTTTGGACGCCTCGACACATGGAGTTGGGTCCATTCTTCTTTTTGGCCTTTGTTCCTCTGCTTGAGGCAAGGATTTGATTTTTTCCTCAAACAGTTTGAGAAGCTCTTCTACAGCATCCTCGACACGTTGAATCTCCATGTCCATGCGGTAGTTGATGGCAGCCAGAGAATGTTCGATGGAGTCTGCTGCCTGTGTGGCTTTGCTGTTGAATTCCGATGTGAGGTTTGCCACCTTCTGTAGAAGTCTGTCACCCAGAGCATTCATTGCGCCCTGAGTGACATAATCTATAGGTACATTGAGAGGGATGAGCGCCTGGGCGTCATGAGAAATGGAAGCTTCATCCCTCTGCATACATGTTATGACCCTTTGCAAGGCCTCTGGATTTTGCACCGTCAATTCCTGAAGGGTATCGAGATGAGAGGCATTTATCAAAGATTCAACCCTCAATACTACTAAGAATGCTCGTATCTCATCCAGAGCAGATGCAGAAGATGATGGCTCTGCACGAGCCATGTTGAGTTTTAGCTCTTCCACAGAGCACATCAAAGAGGTGGCAAGGGATTAGAACTCTTCCCTTGCGACATAGGCTGTTTGTGTAACCTCTGGCTCAACACATGGGCCAGATTTTGTCAGCGTTCGAAGGACATCTTCTTGCTCGACTTGATTGACGTTGTTCGAGGAAGGATTTCCAGCAGATCCTCGTGGCTCTCCTTGAGGAGAATTCACTACTGTTATTTTGTCATTAAGAGTGTCCAAGGCAGGTTCAAAGCCAGCTAGAGGATTCTTCATGAGTGGACAACAAGATTGGTCATGAATATCCATGTCTTGTGCACCTAACCGTTGCTCTGAACAAGGTGGGGAATCTCTATGTGCAGAGGAAACGAATTCCTATGTGTGGGATAGTGGCATGATATGGGGAGACATATCACTTATTCTTTCAAAGTTTTCACCCTTTTGCGAGGGCGTTCCCTGAGGTGTGGTGTAATAGTCTGGTTATTATTTTGGTTATATATATATATATGTATGTATGATATATGTGTGTGGGAGTATATAATTAAAGAAAAGAAGGGAGAGGGGTCGGCTATTAAGCCGCCTCTCAAAGTCCTTGTGGGTGTGTATGTATATATATAGTTTTTGATGAAAAGAAACACACACATACACATACTTCAATTTCAAAACTCTTTGAAGATTCTGAAGTTTGCACATCAGGAAGAAGAAAAGATATCAAAAGGTTTTGATTCTCAATTTCTAAAAGGTGAGTGTATTAAAAGCTTTGAATATGAATTGCTTTCATACAATTTGAAAAGCATTTAGATCTGATTATTATGAGTTTGGATGCATTTTTATGATGATGCTTGTGTAAACCGTCCAAGTGGTGTCCGGATTATAATCCGGATACTTAAACCGGATGTGCTTTGTCCGGATATCTATTAAACCGGACAAGAAGTGAACGGATTATGTTTTAAACCGGGCAAGAG
>NW_020202290.1:0-15903 GCF_001531365.2 Cynara cardunculus var. scolymus
CAACATTCTTGCAGAACCTCTGTGAGACACGACAGAGGTTCTGTCACCTTTGACTTGTAAGATGGGATACATTGTTGAATGTCCTCTGCGGTCTTCTGTGACAGATCATCTTCTGTCAAAACTTGCTGTGTTACTTTTTCGATACTTTTACATTCAAAGATGATGGGAGCTAACACCCTTGATGAAGGTGTCATATCCCTTGATAGTTCCCTTACTGATGTCTCAAAAGTTACAGAGCCTCCAGATTTTTCGTTGATGCAGAAATCTTTGCGAAAACGAACTTCAAGACCCTTGTCGCAGAATTGGTTTATGCTAAGTAGATTGTGCTTCAAGTCTTCAACATAAGCCACCTTAGCGATTGATATGTTTCCCTTGATGAGGGTGCCATATCCCTTGATAGTCCCCATGCTGTTGTGTCCAAAAGTTACAAAGCCTCCAGATTTTTCGATGAATGAGGACAACTGACTTCTATCACTAGTCATGTGTCTGGAGCAACCTGAGTCCATGTACCATGGTTGCACATGCTAGTCCTGCAAGACAAATTAAGGGGTTTTAGGTCCCATTTCATAATGGGTTCACGTTTGTTAGCCGGGGATTTGACATCATCTTTTTCATCAGCCCTCTTGGATTTGTGCTGATTTCCTTTGCCCTTAGCCTTGGCAGGCTTGGGCTTATTTCCTTTGCCCTTAGCCTTTGCAGGCTTGGGTTTCATCATTTTTTTCATGAGATTTATTATTTTTATATCGATAAACATGCTCAAAAAAAATGCAGCGATGGTTTAACATGTGATTCCTTATATTTTGTAAAAGAGTTAAACACTGACAAGTAGTATTTTTTGGACAATAGTGTTTAACATATTTCTTTTCATTTGAAGAACTCAAAGTAAAAGCAAAAGGTAAAGGTTATGTCCTAGCATTGGTTGTTTTTACAAACTTCCTATCTAGTGAAGAATTTTAGTTCGAAAGGGCAGGCATGGGTTTAACTTCTTTCCTGATGAGAGGCTTCTTCCCTTTAGCTGAAGGAAAAGAAAAATGCAGGTTAGAATTTTCAGAAGAAGGCCACTTCTGTTTCTATTCAGGAGTGAACTTTATGAATTTAGGTTGAAGGGTCGGGCTTTGTGAAGATACTTTGGCAGACTTAGCATTTTTCAGCTTTCCTTTTTCTTGGTCTGAAAAATTCTTAGCTTCTGGGAGTTCAGATTTCATTGGGATCTTCAAAATTTGTGGTTTCTTATCTTTAATGATCTCTAGAGATTCATTGATTATTTCCTCTTCAAAGTCAAAATCAAGAAAGTCTTTTTGCAGATTTCTTAAAATCAAAGTTTTTATGAACAGTCTTGGGAGCGAGGGGTTCTGAGGTTGATGGTTTAGAAGAGTCTTTTGGGAGTTCCATTGCTTCTGATTTTCAGATGAATTTTCAAGGTTACTTGAGTTATTCAATGATCCTTCAGGTGATGGATCCTTGCTAAGATTTCCCGTTCCATCTGTAGCACTTGCTAATGAACTTGTGGTCTTTGGTTTTGAGGCATCAACCTTTTCATCAAAATTCTTACTTGTGCTACACTCATAAACCACATTTTCAAAGTCTTGCCTCAAGAGAATGGTTTTTCCATCGACTTTTACTCTTTTGAAGGTAGCTTTGGGTTTTGGAGAAAAGTCGGGTTTTTTAACAAATCGAAGTTTAAAAGTGGATCATGGGTGGATTTCTTGTTCGTGATGAAAGAGTCAAGATCATTGAATCTGATTCCTTGAAGATCCTTTTGACCATTTAATTTTTCATAGATATTTTGGGCATCTTGGTATTTCTTCATCAACAGTTCATTGGTCTGAAGCTTATGAGAATCTCCCTTTCTTTTTGAAAGAAATCCTTAAGAGCTACTAAATTTAATCATTCTGCCTCAGATTCTTTCAACTTCTTTTCTAAATCTTTCGTGATTCTCTTTGGATTAATAGAACCAAAAATAATATCGTCAACATATATTTGAATCAAGATCATATGCTTACCTTGCTTTTTAAGAAATAGCGTAGTATCTATACTTCAATAAGAATTTAGTTAGAGTATCATGCCATGCCCTAGGAGCTTGTTTCAAACTATATAAAGCTTTTACTAGAACATGGACATAATCTGGTTTGTGTGGATCAACAAAGGCTTCAGGTTGACTCACGAAGACTTATTCGTAAAGAATACCATTTAGGAATGCCGATTTGACATCCATTTGTGTCACACCCCGCTAAATCGGAAACATGAGATGTAACAGGTAAGCGAGTCACAACAACAATTAATAAATAACACCTTTCAATTTTTACAAAATAAAACGAGTTTAATATCATAACCAAATTTTGATAAATACTTCTTTTACAAAAACATCCATTGCGAACTTAATCGGTTTTGCCACAAGTATGCTCCAAAAGTACTTCATTTCTTACTTGTTACCTGAAAAACATGGAGCATAAAACGAGTCAACTACAAAGAGTGGGTGAGCTCACGGGTTTTCACATGCATAAAACATTTTAATGCATAAACCAATTACTTGCAAACTTATGCGTAATCTTTTTGCACTTAATAAATGTAAATCTACCACGATGTATAAACTTGAGACGCTACTGAGAGTTACCTGACCAACGTGCCCCATTATTTTACGAATGACCATAAGTAGCCCGTACACTTACTTAGCTCCCACAGTTAGTAGTAGTACTAATTCAGCGGTGGTCCAAATTCCACAAGATTAGACCAAGAAACCATAGGTAATGTGCACCCCTTTCTGGGTGGGACTGTCAACACAATAACGGCTATCCACAATACCACGGCCCGATAACGTGCCCGAGTTAACAAGTAGCGTTTACGGATGGGGACTTTATTTGGAAAATATACTCTCAAGCACATCCATTTAGCATTTATTTTATAGTGCAATAACACTCAATATTTTATGACATAATAAATTTGACTAAACAGTTATTTAGTCCGATGGTTTCAAACAAAGCTTGGCTAAACAGTTCTTTAGCCCAATGGTTTCAAACGAAGCTTGACTAAACAGTTCTTTAGTCCAATGGTTTCAAACGAAGCTTGACTAAACAGTTATTTAGTCCAATGGTTTAAATAAATAAACATGCATAGTTTGCTTAATCTCATTCTTTTCCCCCGATAAAAATAAACAAAGCATTAAAAGTGGGGCCGTGAAGACTCACAGGTTTAAAGGTGAATATTCAAGAAGATGACGTCTGAAGCTTTCAACGCCCGCCCTAACTTCCTAAACTGACCAACATCCAGAATTTAGATCACTTATGGGTCCTTGACAAGGATAAAGCCTAGTTGCATCCTATGTAATGCCACCGGATTTCCATAAAATAAAGTTGATGTTTTACTATTTATTCTAAAAACAGCTCAATATTTATATAAATTAAAAGAAATCAAAATCATTTACTCAAAAGCTGATTTTTGGACAGATTATACATTCTATTCCAGGTATTTTAGGTTTCCCAAATCACTATAAACAGGAACCTTCCAAAAGTCATTTTTATGTCCAACTTTTCACATCATTCAAAATAATGATATCTGCCGATTTTTYCAAATATCAAGAAATTTGAGTGGGTTTAAGTCACTCATTATTACCCTACAATCTAGAATTACACAGCCCCCAAAACAGATTGCACACTCTTCGAGTGATAACCATTTACTCAACATTTTCTAAAGATTTTAAAACTACCAAAAACGGTTAGTCTTCAGAAATTATTTTCCGATTTCATTAAATTTTGAAGATGTACAAATCGATTTGGGATGCATKCAAGATTCTTCCATACTTCAAAACATATTTTACATGATCGGACTTCRCATGCAAAGGGGCTTTCTCCTACTTTCTTAAAAATCAAAGAATATGGATCATGAATTATCATCCATTTAAAGACATTTTCATGTCTTTGACGCATAATCTCCCCCTTCTTACTTTCCAGAAATTTAAGTTGCAAGATCGGGATGTAGGAGAAGAAGGATGAAGACTTTTATTGTTTTGCAAAAGTAAGATAACTAGAATCATACCTTTGTCTTAAAATCTTGATTATTCTTCAACGATTGACAGAATTTTCTGGAAGATTTCCTAGAAGGAATCGGCCGGAGGGTGGTTTGCTTTAGAGAGAGGTCAGAGAGATGAAATGCTTAGTTTGAGAATTTGGAAATGAAAGTTTTTCAAAGGATGTGGGGTATTTATATGAGGATTTTAAACAAGGAAATAGGCTGGCCTTTAATGGCCCAAACCCAAATAAAACTTTTATTTTTTTCTTAATAAAAATAAACCCACTATAATTTACCCAACATAAATAAAATAACACTATTAGTTCCAAAACTCCATCTTTTGATAAATTATGTGGACATTCAAATGGGACTTTTGTATTTTTATTTAAAAGTTTATAATATCAACTTTATTTTATTTGGAGAATTACTAAAATATTTGGCATTACACAAGTTAACTTTATCGGTTACCCGTCAAGGTGTGATCTTCCAAATTAAACTTGGGAACTAAGTTAGATGAACTTTAACCACCATGACTAGATCCTAGTAAATTTATAATTCTAAATGTATAGGATCTATAATAAAGTGCTAACCTGAAACTTAGAAATGACAGAATCAGTCTCCCCATGTCAGAAAAATTTCAGCCCGAAATTTATTCATCAATCCAGATCATGACTCGCTTGAGAACAAGTGGGGATACTTGTTTTTCATGAAATCTTCTCTTTCCCACGTGTACTCCGGTCCATGCCTCGAAGTCCAACGAACTTTTACAATTGGAATCTTGCTACGCCTCAATTTCTTCACTTTATGGTCGAGGATTTCAATCGGCTCTTCAATGAAGCGTAACCGTTCATTAATTTGAATGTCTTCCAAAGGTAGAACCAATGTTTCGTTGGTTAAACATTTCTTAAGGTTTTATACATGAAATGTATCATGGATGGGACTTAGCTGTGGGGGTAAGCTTAGTTTGTATGCAATCGGTCCTACTCTTTCGAGTATTTCAAATGGGCCATCAAACCTTGGGCTAAGTTTTCTTTTCTTTCCGAAGCGTACAATCCATTTCCATGGAGATATAGTTTATTGTACTTCTCTGTAAGCTCTCTGTAATCTCTCTCGTACTGAGCTGCCATTTTTAAAGAAAATTGATCAGTTATACGATCTATGCAATGAAATCAGTAAAAAAATTAAGAATAATTAAGCTCAAAAAGAATAACAGAAAACACAAAAACTGTTCAGAAATAAGAAAAATTGACGAAAAACTGTCAAAAATCAGTAAAAAATAGTCAAAACTGTTCAAAACAGTTAAAGACAGTTAAAACTGATGAAAAACAGTTTACGCAACGAAAAACAGTTCAAAGATTCTCAAACAGTTTAAAACACAAACACCAAAACAGATGAATGAAATGATCCAAAAATTAAAATCTAAACAACAAAAAAAATTAAAACTCAAAACCAAAAACACAACAAATATAAGCCCAAGAAATAAATGTCCAAGTCCAAAACAATTGACCAAGGCCAAATGAACAATACGATTACAATACCAGGACAGATGAAATACAATACAATCTACACTTTAAACAATGAACAATTATCAGGTCCAAGCTAGTGTCATTGATATGAAAGTCCTTGACACTATATGATTCTACAAGCAAAGTAGTTGTTTATAACAGGAGCATTATCTTTTCACTCTACAACTGTGCAAAAACAACAAACAGCAGCAAGTAGTGTAAAACTCTTCAACCTGCTTCACTCTTCCAGCAACAGTAATTTCTTGCTTTGCACCAGTCTATATATGACCTGCTTAAGATTAGCACCAGAGATCCTTATTCTAACAACAGAACCAATATCCTTGCTATGAAATATTTCAGCTTGCAAAAGAAACAATGTTCAATCCATCTGTCTACCAAGAAAAACCATTCAAATAAAGACAGAATGATGTAAAACTCAGTGAGTCTGTATTCTCAATAACTGTATCAAATTCCTGCACGTTTGCCTTTTCTAAGAATAGAGCATATACACTTAAATTCTCAAACTAACAGCAACTTGAACTTGACCAGAGACATTAAGATACTTAAGACCAGCACCAGAGCTGCTAAGTTGTACACTAGATAAAGATGAACAGATTATGCAATTGATCTTCAAATAAAGAAAAAACAAACAGATTCTGCAAGTTATAGAACAATCAAATATTGAACAAGTCTGAATTAGAAACCAAGATACAATCGAGATGAATCTGTCAAGCAATTTGTTCGAATGGAACAACAAGCTATTTAGCCTAAGAGAACCTGTGTAGCTGCAGATGGGTCTGGTAAAACAACAATCTTCAAATCTCAAGTCTGCTCAAAGCTAGCAGTCTGGTATACAAACAGTAGTAAAATACAGTTTAAGCCAAAACAATTAAAAATGAATTAAAACCGATAGTGATCAACTCGAATAAGCTATTGTTTTTCACAATGAACCTGTATTTGACTTAAGACCCTTAATCAATATGCAAAAACAAGTCAATATGTACCTGGAACAATCACATGACAAGAATTGATCTGTTTCTATTCAACAGAGAAATCCTAAAGGCCTGGAGAGACCTCTTCTAAATTTGCAAAACAATCTTGCTCAAAAAGTATCAGTCTCCTTCTGTGAAGAAATTAAAACAACATCGCAAGCAATTTCCAAGCAACTACAGAACCTTGAATATAGACGACTGGGTAAGATTGATGAACGAGATATACCAAATCCAGGAAAGACTGTGCGAAAATCTGGGTAAGGCTTAAACCTTGATCGATTTAGCTTGAATCCGCTTAAAACAACAAACTCAAATCGGATGAAGAAAGTTCAAGAAGATGAAATCGATTAAGTCTGAGCGATTAACCAGATGAAGGCAGAATATGACTAAGCTGATGTCAAGACTGCTACCCACTTGTGCGATTTAAGAATCACAGTGGTGAGCGACAAACTCTAAAATCGACTAGATAGGTTGTCCGATTTAGAAATCCGGATGATTTTGTTAAGTGACTAACTCCTAAATCGGACAAAGGGTGAATGATTTACCTTGAATCCGATGAAGCCATGAATAGATTTAACCCTTATCCGCTCAAGATGTATCCGATTTAAACCCTAGTCCGCTCAAGTTGTATGTGATTTACCAATCTCCGGTCACAACTTATGCGATTTGTCAAACGATGAAGAACTCCGATCAAGATATAGCAAACGATGTAGCCGGACACTTATCTGGTCAAAATATGATGGGCCTGGGTGTAATAAAAGGAACTGTATACCTGTTCGTATTTATAAACGAAGATAGATCATCTGTAATTTTTTACTGGGAATGAGTGTGCCAGCCTGCTGGGTTGTGGTATGATTCGTTGTTGCTGTAGATGAATACAGACTTAATTTCTGATCAACTGCAGATAGCTCTATGAGGAGCATTTGTTTTTTCATCCTCAAAGAATTGAGGTCTTCCATTTTTACAAATATTTGTAAAAACGATTTCTTTTTCTCTAATCTCCCCCTCTCTTTTTGTAGGTGAAGTTTTGTTTGATGAAGAAGTCGTGAAGATCTTCTCCATTTATAGGGCTCGTGAGGAGCATGATGATGTCATTGGATGACATCAGTCTTTCAGTAGAATAAATTCTGCTGAACTCTTGTTTAAGATCGTCGTCGATGATCTTGTACACCATTTCCTGTGAAGTTAGGTCCAATTTCTTTATAGGCATGTTACCCTTTTTCTTTTATCTCTCAGCCGATGGAAGACAGCAAAAGCCTTCCATTCACAGAAATTCTGCAACAAATTCGCGTCGACGGATTAAGAAGAATTGCAGAAAAACTTCTTGAGGTCTCAGGACAAAAGAAGAAGATTAATTATGCTAATCAAAATTGCATAATTACCAGTTGGGGTCCTTACGACACCAACGAAGAAGACAGGAAGAAGCTCTCCAGCTTTGGAGAACAATTCGTGCAAAACAGTATCGACGCAAGTATCGATACACGACGAATCTTCTGCAAACAGTCTAAACAACTGTTCGAAGAGCATTATTGCAACCACTGTGAAAGCACGGGCAATAATACAGAAAAGGCGAATATGTCAGAAGAAAAATAGCAGACTAGCACTGCTTTTTCAACATCTTCAGCATTATTGCCGAAAAAGCATCTCCGCAGTGGAGAAACGTGATGAAGAATCAATTCAACATCACCTCATGGGGACCACCACCCATCAAGCGGGACCCAGCAGGGACCCACACCCCACTATCTCAATTATTGAAGTTATTACAATAGAATTTTATTCTATAAATAGCAATGTAAGAGATCAGTGTTAGGGACATCAAAAAAACACACATCAAATAACACACACAAATCACACACATCGCTTCCAGGCATCGCACCAGAGCCAATTCGATCAATCTCTCTTAGAGAGAACTATGTATATCGCTATGATTAGCGAGTAAAACTCCTAAGGGAGATGTAAGATATTCAGGAAGTCCACATTTGAGGGCTTACCTAATGAAATAAAGAGTGTATTATGTAGTTATATCTTATCTTTTTGCATTCGGTCGATATATTTGAAGAAGAGTGACAGAGCAGGGTGGTCAGGATGATTGCTGAGTACCGCTAGGCAGGAGGCCGTTTAGGGAAAGGAATCAGACCATAACCAGCAGGCTGGCGTTTTTCAAAACTATCGGCAAGAACGATAAAAAGCAAAGGTATTAAATACATAGATTTCTCATTTATCTCGTTACGTAAGTAATTTCCTTTTTATTTTACATCTTCTTGTTTTACAAATCTAAACAAATCTTTTCTAAAAAGATAAAGGGAATATGTCAAATCCCATTAAGAAATATAATAAATCGATGAACGCAGAAATTGCAGACATCGACAGAACCA
This sequence comes from Cynara cardunculus var. scolymus, assembly GCF_001531365.2. NCBI lineage: Eukaryota > Viridiplantae > Streptophyta > Magnoliopsida > Asterales > Asteraceae > Cynara > Cynara cardunculus. Next base: position 8,878 of record NW_020202290.1, read on the forward strand.
TAGAAGAACTTACCATTCGGTTAAGACTTCTTGAAACAAGGATTTTTAATCCCAATATATCCTTTTTGGATAATTTTGCACTTATTCTAGAAATAAGTTCAATCAAAAGTCGAATCGACTTTCATACTTTTCAAAAGAAATTTGTTTTTAAGCAACTTATCTTTTGTTGTTAAGAAATGGGATTTCACCCCCATATTCAAAATCTCAGGGATGAGATTAAATATATTGATGAGTGCATCAGCATAAATCAAGCTGCCCTTGATAATTATTATTTAATAGTTATTAATCAAGGACCTAATTGGAAGGCTGCCGCCGGACAATTAATCCTTTTGGGAAAAGAATCAGTTTATCTGAAACAAGAAAAAGAACGTACTCTTCGAAGTATTTTCTAAAAATGCTATCTTTAAAAATAGCTTTATCAGGACCGGGCCTTCATGCTCCTAGTGTCCAAAAGAGTAGACTTCATTCGAAGTTTGTAATTGTTCTTAACCCGGATTCCGCTTTCAGGGTTATTAACAACGAAAAACGTGCCGTTAGGGTATTATTGGTATCAGAGCCATGTTTTTCAGAAGGGGGGAGTTGGGTGGTAAAAACACTCGAACACCGAAAAACCTTTAAAAAACTCTGAAAAATTTGCCATGTCTAAGGATAAAGGTAAATTACTTGAGGAAATTCAATCAGATTCGTCAGTTTACGATGAAGAAAACGTTTTCAAAAACGATGATAAAACATGCGTTTATTTATACAAAACAGGCATCCCGAAGGCTTCCTTCTTATTACATCCTCTCTTGGAGGTAACTACTCACTACTATACATAATTTTCTCTTAGAGAGAAATTGATAGAATTCGCTTTGGTGCGATGCTTGGAAGCGATGTGTGTGTTTTGTGATGTGTGTTTTTTTTTTGATGTCCCTAACACTGATCTCTTACATTGCTATTTATAGAATAAAATTCTATTGTAATAACTTCAATAATTGAGATAGTGGGGTGTGGGTCCCTGCTGGGTCCCGCTTGATGGGTGGTGGTCCCCATGATATGACGTCGAATTTTGTTTCTTCGTCAAATTTCTCCAAAAGGAGATTCCCTTCAGCAATAATGCATTGGGTGCTTTGAAAAAGCAGTACGGGTGCGCTATTTTTTCTTCTGACATATTCGCCATGTTTCTAGCTAGAAAACGACGAAGCATTCTCTTCGGAAGAGGGGTCCTCCTTCTTCTTGTCACTGCAGTAGCTGCAATGGTGATCTTCGAACAACTGTTCGGCTTCTTTGCAGAACATCTTTCTTGTGCTGCAGTTAGCTTCAAAGCTGTTGATCAAGAACTTTTCTCCAAATCTTGAGATCAGAGAAAGATCTTTGTCTTCGGTGTCTTTAAAACTCCGACTGGTAACTAGACAGTGTGAGTCTGAATAGTTTATCTTCTTCTTCGATCCTGAGAGAACCTCAACGATCTTTTCAGGGTTTAGGGTTTAGGGTTTAGGGTATTATTGGTATCAGAGCCATGTTTTTCAGTAGGGGGGAGTTGGGTGGTAAAAACACTCGAACACCGAAAAACCTTGAAAAACTCTGAGAAATTTACCGCGTTTGAAGACAAAGGTAAATTGTTTGAGGAAACTCAATCAGATTCATCGGTTAACGATGAAGAGAATATTTTCAAAAACAATAAAAATCTTGTCGTTAGTGAAAATAAAGCTGATTATTCAGCAGATCCGTCATTCTACGACGAAAAATACGTTTTCAAAAACGATAACGACCTTGTCGTTAGTGAAAATAAAGTTGATTTTTCGGTAGATCTATTGATCAAACAAAATCTTTTAATTAAAGATTTTTACAAAGTTGATTTTAAAACCCTTTTAAAAGAGTTTAAAAATCAATCATGAGCAATAAAATGCTTAGGTATAGGCAAAATGGTGAGCTTGTTCCTCATCATATTTTTATAAATTTAGAATTGATTTCTAATAACATCATTGGATGAAAGATAGTATTAACTTCGATTYAGAAGTAATACATTACGAATCAAAAAGGTTAACAATTTGTTAACAATTTGATTATGTCTTTTCTCACCAAGAGTCTTGAAAAGATCAAAGAAAAAATCCTCAATCTTCCTTTGAAGATTAACGATTTATTAGAAACGTCTTTAATGACTTAAAAAAACAAAGATCATTGTTTTGCATTTTGGCAAACCAAGGTTTTTAAAAATATTACAGATTGTTATTCTTTAACAATTTACAATAAGTGTTCAAACACTTATTCTTCAACACTCCAATTCAATGGAGAAAATATTTTGAAAAAGTGGCAAAATTACTTTTCAAAAAGAAATTTCTTAGAAACAAAAATTGCTAAAGAAACAGATATCTGTCGAGATGCAGATAAAAATAAATCGATTAGAGATTTTATAAATCTCAACGTCGATAAAAAATCTTTTGATTACGAAGTCAATTCCTTTCAAAAGAATTATAAAAGGAAGTCTAGCACTTCTTTAATTTCTTTTCAAAAGAAAAATAAAAGGTTTTCTTTAGGAAAACATTTTAAATACCAGGTTTTCGATCAGTTTGATAAAAAACCACCGGACGAAAATTGTCTGCAAATGTATAATTATACAGTTATCAACAACGCAATGTAGAAAATATTGTATAAAAATACAAATATCTACAATTTATTGTAGAGATTATTGGCTCTTTCATGCCAATAAAACATCTAATCCTTCAACAAAATTCATTTATGAAACTTTGTCAAAGGATAGATCACCATTCATTTGGTACAAATATGCATCGATCATATTCGATAAGAGTTATTGGCAATTTGCCAACTTCTAGACATGACTCCATCAAAATCCATTATGGATTATTGAATTATGTCAAGATGCTCATCATCATCATCATTTAATTGATGCAAAGATTTTTAAAAATCAGATCTTATCACCTAGTTGATATAAAACGATTTTGAAAAATACTACTTTTTAGTAGACAATGATTTATTTCATAAACATTTTCTTTGTCTGTAAAGAAAAATACAGATTGTTTTTACAATCTTTAAGAAAAACAGTGCCCCATTCTTTAAAATTGGATAGGAAAAGAAGACTAGACTTTGGTCTAAACCTTCAAAAAATTAGGAATCGTTACATTACGAATCCTATTTATATTTTTGAAGCCTTTTCAAAAGGTCACAAAAATATAAAATCATATTGTTATGCTAATACAGATTTTACTATGTTATGCTAGCAAAGAAGTTATCTTCGATAACTCATGGGATTTTCCCAAAGAAAAATAACAGCTACCATCCCCGATGGAAAACTGCTTTAAAAATGATGGACTCTTCAAAGCCATCGATTTTTCTAAAAATAGGAGATTCTAAAAATCTACCTATCTTTAAAATACTATTAATCCCCTTAAAAGAGATTAATATATTTTTACTTTCAATCGCAAATYTGACTTTTGCAGGTATGAAGGTTCAATACTTCCGACGGCATTTACTTGACGCGACGGTCGTTACAAAAATGGAACTTTGTTCCTTTTTAAGAAACTTGTCTCAAGTTTTTTAAGATATCTGAAAAATGATTTCTAAAAACTTTTGTACAATTTATATTGAAGATATTCATATCCTCAATAGATACAAAAGAAAAGTTTATTTTTACGTTTTAAATGTTTTAAACAACAATTTAAAATTTAAAATAATCATTAATCTTTTTCAAACAAAGATCAATTTTCTTCATCTAGAAATAGATCAAGGAATTTATTTATCTTTACAAGGAGATAAATTAATAAAGACCGATGTGTCCACAGAATTTTGGAGAGAAGTTTTAAAAACAAAAACCTCCAAACATTCTAAAGAATTTTCAGATTTAATTCTGAAAAATCTTAAAAACGCTATTTACAGCGTTAAAAAAGAATTACTTGCTGCAAAACGAGTAATCGCAAAATTCAGTACATATCTTACTCCGGTAACATTTTTACTGATAATAAAATTTTTTACATATTTTCTATGAACTAACTTCACAGGAAATGGTGTACAAGATCATCGACGACGATGATAAAAAAGAGTTCAGCAGAATTTATTCTACTGAAAGACTGATGTCATCCAATGACATCATCATGCTCCTCACGAGCCCTATAAATGGAGAAGGTCTTTATGACTTCTTCATCAAACAAAACTTCACCTACAAAAAGAGAGGGGGAGGTTAGAGAAAAAGAAATCGTTTTTACAAATATTTGTAAAAATGGAAGACCTCAATTCTTTGAGGATGAAAAAACAAATGCTCCTCATAGAGCTATCTGCAGTTGAGCAGAAATTAAGTCTGTATTCATCTACAGCAACAACGGTAACCAATATACCGGAAGACGCAAGTCTAAAAAATATGGCTAGTCCAGGGCAAACGGCAACTGGTAAAGACTCAACAAAACCGTTGAAAGCTGATGTTTTGCTCAAAAGCATAAAAAAGGATATTACTAATCCTGATCCCGTTACGGGTAAATACAGTAGATTAGTTAACTCTAATCCCTCCGTTGAAGGAATCAACAAGATGACGCTTTTGTCAGCTAACAAAACAGGTACGCTGGAACTTATCCCAGATTATCTGAAAGCACTCCAGAAGGAACCCGAAGTATTTTATGTAATTTACAAAGGTCCACATACTGGCGTTCACACAGACTGGAAACTCGTCGAGTCATATTGCAAGACTGATAAAGTCTCTTGCAAGATGTTTCGAAGCGAAACCAGTGCAAAAATTCATCTATCAACCTATAAAGATGAAAAGCTTAGCGGCAAGAAGATACTTCTTCGACCAAGAGTTCTCTCGGTCAAGGAAAAACATAGAGATCAACCTCCATTGATTTCTAAAAGAATTCACAGTGCGGTCGTTCACCCAACAATCGGCATAGAAGAATTCAAAAATATCTGGGAAAAAGCGAGAGCTGCAGTACCAGAAGACTTTGTCCATGAAAGGTTTTTCACAACGGACAAAAGAAGCAAGAGTCTGTACAACTTCGTCGAAGGCGCAGACCCGAAATTGGTCCATCAAGCTTTTCAAGCAGGACTAATCGACAACCTCTACCCAAGCCAGAATTTACAAGAGCTCAAGTTCTTCCCTGAAGGCATGGTAGAAGCAATTAAGAACTTCCGTAAAAGAGTTCTTAAGACAAAGGATGATCCTATCTATATCAAAATGATCAGTTCTATTCCGGACTGGCAGGGCGATGATTGTTTCAATCCTTACTACTTCCTAGACATTGGTCTAGCCAACTATGTGAGAGACTTCAAGAATTCTCAATCAATGGAAGATAAAGATCTCCCATTTTTAGAGCTTCTACAACAAGTCCGAATCAACGGACTCAGAAGAATTTCTGAAAAGATCGTTGAGGTTCTCTCAGGATTGAAGAAGAAGATAAACTATTCAGACTCACACTGTCTAGTTACCAGTCGGAGTTTTAAAGACACCGAAGACAAAGATCTTTCTCTGATCTCAAGATTTGGAGAAAAGCTCTTGATCAACAGCTTTGAAGCTAACTGCAGCACAAGAAAGATGTTCTGCAAAAGAAGCCGAACAGTTGTTCGAAGATCACCATTGCAGCTACTGCAGTGACAAGAAGAAGGAGGACCCCTCTTCCGAAGAGACTGCTTCGTCGTTTTCTAGCTAGAAACATGGCGAATATGTCAGAAGAAAAAACAGCACACCCGTACTGCTTTTTCAAAGCACCCAATGCATTATTGCTGAAGGGAATCTCCTTTTGGAGAAATTTGACAAAGAAACAAAATTCGACGTCATATCATGGGGACCACCACCCATCAAGCGGGACCCAGCAGGGACCCACACCCCACTATCTCAATTATTGAAGTTATTACAATAGAATTTTATTCTATAAATAGCAATGTAAGAGATCAGTGTTAGGGACATAAAAAAAAACACACATCACAAAACACACACATCGCTTCCAAGCATCGCACCAAAGTGAATTCTATCAATTTCTCTCTAAGAGAAAATTATGTATAGTAGTGAGTAGTTACCTCCAAGAGAGGATGTAATAAGAAGGAAGCCTTCGGGCTGCCTGTTTTGTATAAATAAACGCATGTTTTATCATCCACACCTTTTTGTATGGGAAGAAACCAGGTGTAGTGACAGAGCAGGACGGTCAGAATGATTGCTGAGTACCGCCAGGCAGGAGGCCGTTCAGGAAAAGGAATCAGACCACAACCCAGCAGGCTGGCACACTCATTCCCAGTAAAAAATTACAGATGATCTATCTTCGTTTATAAATACGAACAGGTATACAGTTCCTTTTATTACGCCCCTCTCTTGAATCTCACAATACATATTTTTATAAAAAATGTTTTTATAAAAGAAAAAATTTAATGTCTTTAAACATTAAAGAATGGAATCGTAAGATTCTAGAAGAAATTCAGGAACTTGAGATTCATCTCGAGACTGAAAACACAAATTTACTAAATGTAAATAGACTAATTAAAGAGTTTTCTTTCGAGTCTTCTCTTTATGGAGATCCTTCGAGATCTGATTTAAGAAATCGAAAAAACTTTATAGTTAACTCTATAAAGAATTTAAAATACGAAGTCTCACAACTTCACAAAAACATTATACACTGCGTATAATTATTTTATAACAAATTCTATTTGTTAAAAACAAGAAAAAGAACGTACTCTTCGAAGTATTCTCTAAAAATGCTATCTTTAAAAATAGCTTTATCAGGACCGGGCCTTCATGCTCCCAGTGTCCAAAAAAGCAGACTTCATTCGAAGTTTGTAATTGTTCTTAACCCGGATTCCGCTTTCAGGGTTATTAACAACGAAAAACGTGCCGTTAGGGTATTATTGGTATCAAAACGATAAAAATCTTGTCGTTAGTGAAAATAAAGCTGACTATTCAGCAGATCCGTCGTTCTACGACGAAAAATACGTTTTCAAAAACGATAAAGACCTTGTCGTTAGTGAAAATAAAGCTGATTTTTCGGTAGATCTATTGATCAAACAAAATCTTTTAATTAAAGATTTTTACAAAGTTGATTTTAAAACCCTTTTAAA
>NW_020202290.1:18368-22315 GCF_001531365.2 Cynara cardunculus var. scolymus
ATGCTTAAATTTAGAATTGATTTAAAATTTTTTATTATCAGTAAAAATGTTAATCTTTTTGATATAATCTGTGTCGGACTGAGTTCAAAACCAGATTGCATCATTTTTGAGTTTGCCTTGGAGGGGCTTTCTCAAGGTTGCAAGTTTTTCAATATATGTTTCAGCATAGGTTAAAACACCTAGAAAACGTTGCAAATGTTTTTTATCTTCGAGAACATCTGGAAATTTGTGAAGATGTTCTAAAATATGTTTTTGAGGACAATGAGTCCCTTGATCTATTTCTAGACCCAAAAAGTTAATCTTTGTTTTAAAAAGATTAGCTTTCTTTTTTGAAAGAATGATTCCATATTTTGAAATGTTATTTAAAACTTTTAAAACATGAAAATAGTGTTCTTTCTCAGTTTTGCTGAAAACGATGATATCATCAACATAAACTGTGCAGAAGTTTTCTAAGCCTCGAAGGGCATTTTGCATATGCCTCTGAAAAATACTCGGGGCTTGCTTTAATCCAAAAGGAACAACATTCCATTGGAAATGGCCGTTGGGGCAAGTGAATGCCGTCAATAGCTGTGATTCTTCATCCAATAATACCTGCCAAAAGCCAGATTTGCAATCGAATGTAGAGAATATATTTTTTCCTCTTAAGAGGGTTAATAATTCTTGCATGTTAGGAAGATTATGAGAGTCTCCTACAGTGGCATTGTTGATGGCTTTATAATTTACCACCATCCTTTTCTTTCCTCGTCGTTTTTCGGCTTCGTTCTCAACAAGAAAGGCCGGAGACATGTGAGGTGATTTTGATTCTTTGATCAATTTCATATCAAGGAGTTCCTTGATTTGTTTAGAGAATTCTTCTCTGTCTTGAGGAGAGTATCTCATGGGTCTGACCCTTACAACCGTTTCGGGGTTGATTAATTTGATTGATGCCTTCATCCAACCTTTGGTTTTTTGAGGATCAATGGGATTCTCTGAACAGACTTTTTCAAGAGTCTCTTTAATAATCCTGAATCTTTCTATCTCAAGGAGGAAGATTCGGTTTATGCTTTCTCGGGTGATATTAGTACCCGGGATTTGTTCTATTTTAGAGTCTTTTTTCATGGACTCTAAAAATCCTGGTTTACCAAGTCTTAAGGCTTTTGTAACCTTTTTTATGATGACCATTTCTTTATTGAAGTGAAAGGCGATCATGTCAGGCCATTGAATAAACGGAGAATATAATCGGCAAAAGTTATTACCAATTATTAAATCTACCCCAGAGTCTTGTTGGTAGATCGTAGGAAAGTTGAAGGTTTCACCTGAAAAAACAACAGATAAATTTCTACAGACCTTATTTATAATTAGCTTACTATTATCTGCAATAGTAACCATTATTTCTTTTGGAGAATTTTCCCAATAGTCATCTGGGATGACTTCCTTGCTAGCGAGACATAGTGAAGCACCTGTATCAACATAACAATGTAATTTATATCTTCTGTAGCCTTTAAACTTAAAGGTACCGGATATATAAATTGAATTAGGATTCGTAATATTTTTAAACGAGTCTTCTGATTTCTGAAGATTTAGACAAAAATTGTCTTCCTCCCCCTCCCATAAAAGTTGTGGGAGACTGATGCCAGGAAAATCTGTCATCAGTTTTTTGAACGAATGATTTCAAAAACCATTTTTCAAAATATTTTCTTTTAAGAAAAAGATTTGAAAGGAATCTTTTAATTAAAAAGTTGCTGATTTGAAAATCAGTAAAGATTTTTAAAACAAACATTTTTGCTTTAAAATTTATAATTTCTTTTTTAACAAAGTTAAAGAAGAAGTATTTGAAATCACTCAAATTTTTTGACACTTTTAGCAAGTGGATTCCAAAACGATGGATTTTTGAAGGACAAAAATTGTCCAAAACACTAATATCTGTTAAAAATGCATTTTAGCAGATGGTCAGTTTTTTCTTTTGAATTTTGATTAAATCAAATTTGTTTTTTATACTTTCTTTTATCCATTGGATATAAGAAGATATTGTTTCAAGATTCACAAAGATATGTCCGGGGACGCTTTGTTCATTTTGAATCTGTTCAAGAATAAAATTTTCAAGAACATGTTTATTTAGGTTTAGATTATCTAAAAGATAAAAACCCTCTTTAATTTCTTTCCAACATTCTTTTAGGAAGATGCTGGTATTTTTGTTACGAATATTGCAATTAATTTGAATTTTATTGCTCATAACAAAATGTTTTCGTCGTAGAACGACGGATCTGCTGAATAATCAGCTTTATTTTCACTAACGACAAGATCTTTATCGTTTTTGAAAACATTTTCTTCATCGTTAACCGATGAATCTGGTTGAGTTTCCTCAAGTAATTTGCTTTTGTTTTTAAACATGGCAAATTTCACAGAGTTTTTCAAGGTTTTTCGGTGTTCGAGTGTTTTACCACCCAACTCCCCCCTTCTGAAAAACATGGCTCTGATACCAATAATACCCTAAAAAACAAAGATCATTGTTTTGCATTTTGGCAAACCAAGGTTTTTAAAAATATTACAGATTGTTATTCTTTAACAATTTACAATAAGTGTTCAAACACTTATTCTTCAACACTCCAATTCAATGGAGAAAATATTTTGAAAAAGTGGCAAAATTACTTTTCAAAAAGAAATTTCTTAGCAACAAAAATTGCTAAAGAAACAGATATCTGTCGAGATGCAGATAAAAAGAAATCGATTAGAGCTTTTATAAATCTCAACGTCGATAAAAAATCTTTTGATTACGAAGTCAATTCCTTTCAAAAGAATTATAAAAGGAAGTCTAGCACTTCTTTAATTTCTTTTCAAAAGAAAAATAAAAGGAGTCACAAGAAGTTATAAGCTTCTTTTTTGTTTTAGAAAGTAAATTTCTATTAATTTCAAGAAGGTCTTGAAGAATTTTTATACCTTTTCGGTTTGTTGATTTAAACCTTATACCTAAGCATTTTTGTTATAAAAACAATTTCATCGGTTTTTAACTTTTTCAAGTAGTTGGAATTGTCTTTGTTCTCAATCCAACTTTGTTTAATAACATCTCGTGCTATTTTATTTCGATTGTTACATCGAATTTGCATTTTATTGCTCATGATTGATTTTTAAACTCTTTTAAAAGGGTTTTAAAATCAACTTTGTAAAAATCTTTAATTAAAAGATTTTGTTTGATCAATAAATCTACCGAAAAATCAGCTTTATTTTCACTAACGACAAGGTCTTTATCGTTTTTGAAAACGTATTTTTCGTCGTAGAACGACGGATCTGCTGAATAATCAGCTTTATTTTCACTAACGACAAGATTTTTATCGTTTTTGAAAATATTTTCTTCATCGTTAACCGATGAATCTGATTGAGTTTCCTCAAATAATTTACCTTTGTCTTCAAATGCGGTGAAAAGATTAGTATGATTTTTGATAAGAAGAGAATATAAGATAAGTATTAACTTCGATTTAGAAGTAATACATAACGAAGTTTTACTCGCTAATCATAGCGATATACATAGTTCTCTCTAAGAGAGATTGATCGAATTCTTTAATGTTTAAAGACATTAAATTTTTTCTTTTATAAAAATATTTTTTATAAAAATATGTATTGTGAGATTCAAGAGAGGGGCGTAATAAAAGGAACTGTATACATGTTCGTATTTATAAACGAAGATAGATCATCTGTAATTTTTTACTGAGAATGAGTGTGCCAGCCTGCTGGGTTGTCATAAGATGAGCTTGGTGATGTCATATAAGATGACATCATAGGTTTTAGCAAGAAGATCAGCAGAACCTGAACACTTATTGTAAATTGTTAAAGAATAACAATCTGTAATATTTTTAAAAACCTTGGTTTGCCAAAATGCAAAACAATGATCTTTGTTTTTTAAAGTCAYTAAAGACGTTTCTAATAAATTGTTAATCTTCAAAGGAAGATTGAGGATTTTTTCTTTGATCTTT
>NW_020202290.1:23085-36825 GCF_001531365.2 Cynara cardunculus var. scolymus
GAAGGAGGACCCCTCTTCCGAAGAGACTGCTTCGTCGTTTTCTAGCTAGAAACATGGCGAATATGTCAGAAGAAAAAACAGCACACCCGTACTGCTTTTTCAAAGCACCCAATGCATTATTGCTGAAGGGAATCTCCTTTTGGAGAAATTTGACGAAGAAACAAAATTCGACGTCATATCATGGGGACCACCACCCTTTGCTTTAAGAACCTTTCTTCTAAAGCTCTTAATAGTTTCTACCATTTGTCGAGGAAACTGCTGGAGTTCTTGCAGATTGTTGCTCGGGGCCTGTTTGATTCTAAACCCAACGAAAAAAACAAGTCATTAATCCGGTTGGACATTGAGCTGAGCAGTTTAACACAAATTTATTCAAAACAAAATTCAAAAACAGATCAAAAACTATCAAAAACACAAAAACAGAAAAATTTTAACAAAAAATTGGATCAAAAACACTGACTTTAAAAAAAATTCAAGAACACGAAAAAAAATTTAAAAACAGTAAAACGATTAAATCTTGAAAACAAATGATCAAAAAATAAAATCTTGTGAACAACCAAGATTCACAATACAATTTTGTACAATTTGATCCTGTTTTTAACATGAAAACTCAAAATTTTGAAAAAATTTCGGATTAAAATCTTCAAAAGATGAAGAACACAATGAACAAAATAAGAACACAAAAAAATCCAGAAAAAAAATCTTTAAAAACGATGATTTCTTGCATAGTCCTGCTCTAATACTAATTGTGTGTCCCACTTCAATGATCAATCTTCATTAAGCTCCAAAACAATGGCAGATCTATGATTTTTCTTCAAGAACATTCATATGAGATTTGAGAGAGAAAGTCAAACATTCGATGCTTAGTCAAACCCTCTATTACGTAATGTGATTTTACAAATGAGCTCTCTTCAAATATTACAAAAGACATCATCCTATTTATAGGGTCAAACTTTTAAACATAGTCAAAGTCAAACATGTCTAAGAAAAGTCAAACACGATGACTTTTACAATTATAGACATTTAACTTTCAAGACGAATACAATTTAATACTGATTTTCAGTCCTAACAGAGATTATGCATCAAAGACATGAAAATGTCTTCAAAATGATGATAATCTATGATCCACGATCTTTGAACTCTAATAAAGTAGGAGAAAACCACATTGCATGTGGAATTTAATCATTAAAAGATGTATTTTGAAAACTGACAGATTCTGTTAGCACTTGTGTCGACTGTATCTTTCAACATAAAAGTCCAAATGTTCTGAATTTTCTTCTAAAACATACTTTGATGAGTTATCTTTCTAATGCAACTGGTCTCACTCAAAAATAATACGGTTTGAGCTTTCAAGTTCTTGATACAAGATTATGGTGCAAAAAGAGCATTGGTGTCAGAATCTTGCATGCCTTTTTAAATGGTTATATTTCCTTCAAAACTCAATGAAAATGGGTGATTCTTTTTCTAGAAGTTAGCCTTATGTGTTAGCTTTAAAATAAAGTTAAAATCACTGAAAAATGATGAGTTTAGGCCCCCTAAATGGCCGTCGCTCGAAGAGTGTGCAATATGTCTTGGGGACTGTGTCACTCAAAGTTGTAGGGTATTAATGAGTGCCTTAAACCCATCCAAAATTGTTGATATTCGGGAAAAATCTGTTTAACTCATTGTTATTGTTGTTATAAAAATTTGGACACAAAATGACTTATGGAAGGTTCCTTTTGACAGTGATTTGTGAGACCAAAAATTCCAGAAACAGAATTTACATTATGTCCAAATGGTAACTTTATGTGCAAAGGACTTTGATTTTAAAATATATATTTCTGGACTATTTTAAGAGCAATTAATATAAGTATCAACTTTAATTCATAAAAACTCGTTGGCATTACTTAAGATATAATTTGACTTTATCTTGATCGAGACCCGTTAGGTGATCTAATTGTTGGATTTCGGACTGTTTAGGAAGGTTAGGGCGGACGTTTAGCGCTTCAAGCGTCATAAAGTTCTTGGATATTCATCAGCAAACTTGTGAGTATTCACGGCCCCACTTTTAATGTTTTTTGTTTATTTAAACTGGGGAAAAAGTATGAAGTTATGCAAACTATATTGTTTATTTATAAAACTATTGGACTAAAGAACTGTTTAGTCAAGATTTGTTTATGTCATGAAATATTGACTGTTTTGCACTATGATATAAATGATAAATTGATGTACTTGAGAGTATATTTCCAAATAAAGTCCCCGTCCGTATAGGCTACTTGTTAACTCGGGCATGTCCCCGAGCCGTGGTATTTGTGGATAGCCGCTATTGTGTTGACAGTCCCACCCAGAAAGGGGTGCACATTACCTACGTTTTATTAGTCTAAGCAAGTGGAATTTGGACCACCGCTGAATTAGTACTGCTACGAACTGTGGGACCTAAGTGAGTGTACGGGAAACTTATGGTCGTTCGTAAATTAATGGGGCACATTGGTCAGGAAAGGCTCAGTAGCATCTCAAGTTTTAAACATCGTTATAGATTTACATTTATCGGGTTCAAGTTTATGTATAAGTTTGCAAGAAATGATTTATGCATTGTAATGTTTTGTGCATATGAAAACCCGTGAACTCACCAACTCTTTGTAGTTGACGTTGTTTTATGTTTCATGCTTTTCAGGATTTAAGTAAGAAATGAAGTTTTGGAGCATATATGTGACGACACCGATTAAGTTCATTTTGAAGTTTTTGTAAAGAAGTATTCTATTCCAACTTGGTTATGGATGTTAAATTCGAATTTTTGTAAAACTTGAATGGTGTTATTTAATATCTGCTGATGTGACTCGCTTACCTGTTACATCTCGTGTTTCCGCTTTAATGGGGTGTGACAGAAAGCGCTCTTTACATCCATTTGGTTGACTTTAAAGTCTCTATGGGCAGCAAAGGCTAGGAAGAGTCGAATTGCTTCGAGTCTAGCCACTGGTGCGAAGATTTCATCATAATCGATCCCTTCTCCTTGTCTATAACCCTTAACAACAAGTCGACCCTTGTTACGAGTTACCACACCATCTTCTTCCAACTTGTTGCGATAGACCCATTTGGTGCCTATTACTGATTTGTCAGAAGGACGTATGACAAGGTATCAGACTTTGTTTCCATCAAACTCAATGAGCTCCTATTGCATGACAAGGACCCAACTAGGGTCAGAGATAGCATCATTGATTTTCTTGGGTTCAACTAAAGAAATAAAGTTGACAAAGAGACAGATATTACCTAGACCACGACGAGTCTTGATACCTGCATCTGGATCACCAAGAATTTGATGAATTGAATAGTCTTTTGTCCATCGCTGAGCCGATAGAGAAATTTCATCTAAGTAGGTAAGTTCAGGAAAAGAAGATGAGACTTCAGTTGTAGTTTCTTCAGCAATTGAGACATTCACTAAAGGAGCCTCAGATTCAGCGACTGAAACAAGTTCAGATACTAAAGGCATTTCATTTACTGATTGATCAGTGTTTGAAGTAGAAGGAGGAATATAGCTAATGGGTACGACAGCAATCTCTGAAGAAGATGCATTGGTGTGACTAGTTGTAACTCGAATGATAGGTGGATCATCTTCAGCTTTAGGGGATTCAGTGTTGACATGAGCACTGTATAAAGCTTCAGGTTGTCCATAGTGAGAGAACATCCAATTTTTTAATTCATCCTCATCATTTAAGATGGATCTTGAATTAGCATATTGAGATTCATTAAAGGTGACATGGATAGATTCTTCTATCGTTTGTCTTCATTCGTTGAATACTCTGAAGACTTTGGATACTGAAGAATATCCAAGAAAGATTCCTTGATCAGCTTTAGGATCAAACTTTCCAAGTTGGTCGCGATTGTTGAGAATGTAACAAGTACAACCAAATCTATGAAGAAAACTTATAGAAGGCTTTCTTCCATGAAAAAGTTCATAGGCTGTCTTCTTGAACCTCTTTACGATCAACGATCGATTTTGAGTTAAACAAGCGGTGTTGATAGCTTCAACCCAGAATTGAGTAGGGAGATGGGATTCGTTGATCATTGATCTAGCAACCTCAATTATTGTTTGATTTCTCTTTTCAACGACCCCATTTTACTGAGGAGTCCTTATTGAAGAAAATTTGTGAGAGATTCCCTTGTTCTTAAAGAAGTTATCCATAGTACTTGTGATTCCCAAAATCATACAAACGAGATTTAGATCTTCAAGAAATAAGATGAAGAGAGAGTATATCACCAAAAGTCTCTTGATAGATTGAGAGAGAAATTACAAGGCTAATTTCCAGATTACAATTGCTAATGACTTGCTTAATGACAATTACAAAGGAAAATACTATTTATACTAAGGAAAATAATAAAGCTACACTATTACAAAGCATGTAAGAAATGGAGAACTTGAATACAACAATAACGCTCATACTCGAACCCAATAGTACTGTTTTTGAATTCAGTACCATGGTCACTTCTAATAGATCGTACCTTGATGTTGTTGAGTACTTCTATTTTCTTGATGAACGAAATGATTTCTTTAGGTGCTTCATCTTTGGATCTGAGGAAGAAGACCCAAGTGCACCTGGCATACTCATCAACACTGACGAGTGTGAACTTCTTTCCAACTATGGATTGCACGTTGACTGGACCAAAAAGATCCATGTGCAGTAGCTGAAGAGGCGCAGTCACTTAAGAGATTTGCTTAGACTAAAAGCTAGCTCTTGTGTGTTTTCCTTTTTCACATGGTGAGCAAAGATATTCCTTTGCCAATGAGTGTTGAGGAAGACAAGTGACAAGATCATTTCTTGACAGCTCGCTGAGTGTCTTGAAGTTGAGATGAGAAAGCCGTTTGTGCCATAGCCAGTTAATGTCTGACGAGGCTTTAGAGAAAAAGCAGTTATTCTCAGTGGAAGAGGAATTCATATTGATGATATATACATTCTCTATACGAGAACCGGTTAGGGCAACCTTATCATCTTTGTCAAGGACGTGACATGAATTATTCGAGACTTTTACTGTGTAGTCTTTATCACACAGTTGACTGATGCTTAGAAGATTGCGCTTCAGTCCTTCAACATATGCAACTCGCTTGAACGTTGTTGCACCATTGGTTAATATACCAATACCTTTAGTATATCCTCTTCCATTTCCTCCAAATGTTACAGAAGGTCTTATATCTTCCTTGAAATGGATTAGTAGATATTTGTCTCCAGTCATATGTCTTGAGCATCCACTATCGAGATACCATAAACCTTTCACATTCTATGCAAGGAAACAATTTAAGAATGCTATTGGTACCCAGCAATTGGGGTCCAGCGTTGTTTGATGCATCATCCACTGGTGTTGAGGAATCAGCATCAGCAGATGGCATCACTAAACCTGAAGAGGTTTGAGTGGAAAGAGGAACAACCTTTGACACTACTAAAGTAGTTTCAATGGAAGTCTTCACTGAGCCTGATGAAGAGGCTTTAGTGGCTGGAACTACAAACGTCTGATGTTGAAGACATGTTAGCAGGAATTGTCTTCGCGGTTTGCTTCACTTTGGTTGCTTTTGCAGCCTTGGTGGAGGATTTTTCCTTGGTTGATTTCTCAGCCTTGGCTACTTTCTTGCCCTTAGCTGGTGAACCGTCCTTGGCGGTAGAAGGACACTTGCTGGCAATATGCATATTTTCACCACAGTGTTTGCACTTCCTAAAGCTGAAGGTAGCTTTAGGGCCAGAAAGTATCAGATTAGAAGAGGAACCAGATCTAAGGATTCTCTTCTCATTGTGTCTTGGAGGAACCTTTGAGGCTTTGGATTCCTTAGGTGAAAAGTTCACCTTTTAGACTAGGATTTTTGAGTGGATTCAGATTTCCTAGTCCATGAGGAAGAAGCTTTAAAAGCTGAAAGAATAGACCTTAATCTATTGGACTTGTTAGACTTCTTAGGAAGAGGTGTTGTGACAATGAATTTACCTTTGTCTTTGAAGCCTGAACTCGAAAGAGTTCCATCAAGATGACTCTTAATAAAAGAAGACTAAGAGGAAGAAGGTCAGGAATGGAAGAGACGAAGGTCCCAAACTTAAGCATGGACCTGTCAGTGACACGTTCTTTCTAATCATAGGAGAATCCTAGACCAGTCATTATCTTGGCGGGGATCTAAGCGTTGATGATCTCAGAGGCTTTGAGAGAAGCTTTACACCACCCTTCAATGGTAGCCTTCTTAGCCTTATGTTCAGCGATTGCTCGCTCACGCTCAGCGATAGCCTTTTCGTGTTCAACGGTGATGGCTTGGTTTACAGTGACCCGATCCTTTAGATTTTCCTCAACATAGGTCAGCTGCTTGATCTTAAAATGGCAAATCTTCAACTGTTCTTGAAGATCAAGATTAAGCATTTCTGCTTTAGATGAAATGATCCACCGTCAACGTATATAGTACGGATAGGCTAGAGGAAGAAGATGAGGGTTTATTCAGGAAACATACCTGAGTAGTAGAAGAGGTAAATGGCTCAGAAGAAGTAGATGTCTCTGAAGATTCTTCATTAGCATCCTTGGCCATCAATCAAAGATGGGTTGTATCTTCCTCATCAGAAGATGATTCATCGGATGAATCAGCCTAATCATGCTCTTCAGCGATAAGACCCTTTGCCTTTCGTTGTTTGTTCTTCACCTTCCTGTACTTCTCCTTTCGTTTTAAGTAGTTTTCATCCTTGAATCTGAAGGAGGATGGGGTTTTGGAAGATGATGTCGCAGCTTTCTTCAATCTGCATTCACCTACATGTCTAGTGCGGTGACGATTGTAGCAGACTGTTGAGGCCTTGTCTGTTCTTTCAGACTTTGGCTTTTCCTTAATGGTCAACAAGGGAGATCTGTGGTAGTTGCTTTTGCTGGCGAACCTCCTAAAAGATTTAGTTAAAAGTGATAGGGGTTCATCAAAATCTACTAGATCAGATTCTGGAATATCCTCAGAGTTAGAAGAGTCTAACCTGTAATAACAACAGGGGGAAGAGAAGAAGTAAAAGAAATAGAAGGGGTTTCAGCTGAAGAAGCTTCAGAGATTTAAGCTAACAGAACGGTTTTCATTTCTCTAGAATCTTTGACTGGATTCCTTTTCAGCTGACGAGATTACTTATGATTACCCAAAATCCCGTAAAGAGAAAGAGAGGACATGTCATTGGACATCTTAAGACACATGGAAAGGGTGTCCCAAGACTCAAGAAGACATTCCAGAAACCTAGTTAAAGTTTCAGAGATGGAATATTCCCTGCCTACAGCCCTTATATCAATGTGAAGACAATTAAAACATTGATATACTTCAAACAGCGTTTCAGTCTTTCCACATAGAAAGCTTTCATACTGCCTTACTAAATTGATCTTTCTAGTTTCTTGAACCTGAGTGGTTCCTTCATATTGAACACAAAGTGTGTCCCACATGGATTTAGAAGTCCGAAGCTTCATCAAAGAGTGATAAATCTCGTCAGGAAGAAACATAACTATTATAGACCTAGCACAAGTGTCTATAGCTATTTTCTTCTTGTCTCCATCACTCCACTGATGAGGGAGCTTTGGAATCTGTCGTTCAGGAATTGCGGCAGTTGTAGCTATTGCTGGAACAGCCGGAGAAATAACAAATGTTACATATGGTCCATTTTCTGTATAGTGTGGAATTTCAGGATCCACACCTTCCAGAAAGAGGGACATCTGGTTCTTCCATAGACTAAAGTTGTCACGAACGAACCAAGGAGGTTTTGCAAGAGAGCCATTGTCTTGAATGTGTGTGTTTGTGTTTTGCAAAGCCATTCAAAAGTAGTAAAGTATATCTAGAGAAGAAGATAAAATAATGCAGAACAACAACCAAACAACTTAAAGAAGATAGAACACTGCTCTAATACCACTTGTTGGTCCCTTAAGGGTCTACAAGATATGTATAGTAGTTTGTAGAATGGGGGATGAATATAAACACAATATTTTCAAATTTAAAATGTATATTGATAAGAGAAGATCAATACAACTTTTAGAAGACTGTTTGTGGAAATATAAGGTAAGAAAACCTATTTAAACAATCTTTAGTTACACATAGAATTTTAGCAAATAAGAAAAGATATGTTGTAGAGAAAAGTTCACTTAAGCTTCAAGAATGCTCAAAGTAAGAATTAGGTTAAGAGAGTGTGTTGCGCGCGCACTCTACATGGAGAAGAAACACTTATATTTATACCAATTGCATTAATTGCTCATTTAATACAATATGGTAGGGTTAGAGTGCGTGTCAAGCCTTAAGAGGAAGGCTTGTCCTTTGCTACAGTGAATAGTACAAGAAGCCTATTCATGAGCAGGAATCCTTACCTAAAGTTGGTGGGTAATAAAGTCAACTAGTGGCTTCGTACCATACTAATATTTTGAAAGGGTATGGGTTTATCCATTATGTGTATAAGTACAAGACCACAACAATCGTGCTTGGCAAGCTTCCTTTGATCGCTGAATGCTGGAATAACCTGGAGGTCTCTTTAGCATTCACTGAGGCTTGAACAGTTTTCACACTTATGCAGACAGACTTGTAATCATTGAGTACCGCTTCAGATCACTTACTCACCAGTCTCTAATCTTCAGTTTCAGTCTTCGACTTTGGCTGAAGGTTCTTTGGTGTGAGTGTTTTCTTCTTGAAGTATCGCTGTCTCTAATTGAATTACAATAGAAGTTCTTCAGCAATCACTAAATAGGTTCATTAAAGATCGTTGGAACTGAATAGACAGAAATATAAATACATCATATAAGTGAAAAGGGATTATCATCAAATTACTGAGTGAGAAGATCAACAAGTTGAATATGTAGCAACTCGAAGCTGTTGTGCTCAAATCCTTTCGATGAAAAATCAACTCTATAAGATCCTAATCTATTGCGATAGCACTAGTGCCATTGCAATTGCAAACAACTGTACTTCACTCTGAGACGAAACATATTGAGATTAGATATCATTTTATCAGAGATCATGTTATTAATGATAATATTGAACTTCACTTTGTACCCACTGAGTACCAACTCTCTAATCTATTTACAAAGCGTCTTGATGAAACAAGATTTAATGTCTTAATAATTGAACTTGGAATGCTAAACGCTGAGGAATAATTTCTTCAGCTCTAAGCAATACTCAGTGATATAGTGAAATGATTCAGGGTTTCTAATCTCTCAGTGAACTCTTGAGTAAATGTATCTTTCTCTCTAAGGTATGTCCACTTATATCTTCTATTTCTCAAAACTTAAAACTATTGCTGAATCTTTGCTTATTCAATGATTAAAATGTTTTAAAGGTGATGATTCAGTGTTTCCTTCTCTATCACTGAAATCTTCAGTAAATGTATCTTTCTCTTAAGGTATATTTTTCTTTTCAAAACTTAAAACTATCGCTAAATCTTTTCTAACACAGTGACCTTTTGTTTTAAAAGAAGCTTAAAAGTATCATTGAACTCTTACCCTAATCAGTGATTCTTTGTTTTTAAAGAAAAAGGATAATGAACGGTCACATTTGATGGCATCATTAAAAAAATTATGGTATCATGCGCGTCCGTCGGACACATGTGGTCCATTACCCTTTTTACCCAATCACAATAAAACGACGTGCAAAGAAATTCATCATTGCACATATTTTTGAAGCGTCATTTTCATCTGTCCTCTTTCTTTGTCATCTCACCTACATATGTCTCTCTTACCCTCTCTTATTTCTCTTACCGTTTACACAAATACTCTATCTATAATTTTTTGCAAGTAAGAACTCCCAAAAAAACATCAAACTACTTTCTTCTCTTTCTTTCAAGAAACAAGTTTGTAACATCTTTGTTTTGGTTGATAATCTTTAATAAACTTGTTTGATATTTACAAACTTCTTTCTTTCTTCTAAATACAAACAACCGGTTTTGTAGATCATTCTTCTTTTTGATTTATTTTAACGAAGTTTCCTAAAACCCTAATTTCTTCTCGAAAACCCTAATTGCTTCTGGTTTTTTAAGAAGAAAGTTCTTCCTTCAAACTTTGTCCTAAAGTGTTTTTCTAACATAAATCATGTATACAATTCCATGTTTCTGTTATTCTTCTTTACAGAAATGGTTGCTGCTAAGAACGTGAACTTTTCTCTTGAAGACTGCTTCTTCAAACCCAACAATCACGTCACACTGGATATCATTGTAGACAAAACCCAGTTTGCAGATGCTGCTATGTTCTTGAAAAACAGTGTTTTAGGATATGCTCTCACCTTCGAACTAGTAGTGGTGAAGGATATACTGAGGCAGTTTTGCTACACTACTGAAGCAAAGACGGTGATTGACAAAGATGGGAACTCGATCGTCATGATATCCTGTAAGATCAACCAAATGACAGTCAATTGGATTCTAAACGATTAGGACTGCTCTTAGACTCCCTAAGTCTGCCTCCTACTCTAGCATTCCAGAGAGTGATGATATAGTCAAATTTCTGGATACGAATGGCCTCTGAAGAAAGATTCCAACTCTGAAGTCAAATAGTAGCTAATAAAGATTGAGATGAATAAGATGTCCGTGATCTGGCAATACATATTCTCACATTTCATTCAGTGTATGGATGGAAAGACAAGTGACGAAGATCTAGCAAGTCGGGTGGCACTGCACATTGGCTGCTCAGTTATCAGAAACGACAACATGAACTACATGAAACTCATATGTGACGATCTGGTACTACTGAATAAGCGTCAACTTCAAAAGGTTGTCTCATACACCAGGTTCCTGAGTGGGATTCTAGCCCGAATCCTAGCTACCAAGTTGTTGTCCACAATTAATCAACATTCAGGCAAAACTTCAAATATCCATGGGAAATCTGAGATTTTCTAATAAGAAGATAAGAAGGAGATAGAGAGAATTTGTCAACTTTGGTCAAACTTTCATATACGTATCTGAATTTACAATTGAGTTCCCTACCGAAATTTACAAAGCCAACACCCTTTATATAGGGTCAAACTAGACAAAATAGTCAAATTCAAACAGTCTAAGAAAATTCAAACACGATGACTTTTAAACAATTATAGACAATTTTATCTTTCAAGACGAATACAGTTTTACACTGATTTTCAGTCCTAACATTCTCGCTCTTTGTATTCACACTAGAAAGAAGTTCCGCGCTTTGAGTCCCGTTTTAACTTTGAAACTTTAAGCACACTATGTTTTCTTCAAAACAATCTTCAGGTTGAAATCTTCAGGCAATCGTTTGTTGAGAAAGATCTTCTAACATTTTCCCCCTCGAATGTAGAACAGTGATGATCTTCTTTTTCGAAAATGTAGAACAGTATCACCAAAAATCATTAGAAACAATGTACAAGATGTGATCTTCAAAGAATCTTCAGACAACAAGTCACAAATTTTCTCTTTGATAAGAAAACTCTGTTGGTAAACTTTTGAAAGAATGATCTTCTCATTCAAAAACTCTCAGTCGTTGTAGCACAGGAATAATCTTTGTATTCATCTCCAGTCGCACTCCTTTTGAGTCTTTTGCCATTATTGAAGTTACTCCCCCTTTGATCTTAACATCAAATTCTTTTTATAATGATCGGAATTGGATAAATCATTCACTATGACATACTACCTCTTATGATGAAATGAGAATCATTCCATCATACACAAGAATGAATGAAATCCTCCGCGTAGGCCGTCAATTCAAGAAATAGTTAGGTGATCGTTGCAAATCTACTTATTTAATTATTAAGCCAGTAATTAAGGGAATGGGAAGGTAACATCCAATTTCAACGAATGAAATTGTTTTTAATTCTTATATAAAGATTGGCCTATGAGTATAATAGATATACTCAGTACAACGGATACTGTATATATGAGACTTTTTTATGCCCATCTCACCAGGTCTTCCATTCAATCATCGATAGCTTAATAATAGCATATCTATGAATGTTTTGGCAAATTAACATATAAAATACAAAATCTGTGTAGTCTAGAAAGATAAAACAACGTATGCTTCTGTTTAGGCTCAAAAAGAAAAACCGTGTGGACTACACAAATTTATCAGACTCAATTAGTGATCAAAAAGACTTGAAGGGGGGATATATATCATTTTGATTCAATATCAACTTTCTTCGAATGAGAAATTGATAGATGTTAAGC
Source organism: Cynara cardunculus var. scolymus (assembly GCF_001531365.2). Lineage (NCBI taxonomy): Eukaryota > Viridiplantae > Streptophyta > Magnoliopsida > Asterales > Asteraceae > Cynara > Cynara cardunculus. Next base: position 35,181 of record NW_020202290.1, read on the forward strand.
TGCGTGCCCCAAGTGTTTATTGAAACACTTATCTGTTAAGAGATAAAGGAGTAGCTGGTGGGGTTGTGACAAGAATTGGCCTGGGCTTTGCCTTTTTCAATATTAGTCTCTAAAGAATCGAGAACTAATAGATTATGTGGTATGCTTGGATTTTAGAAGTTTGGAACAGGATTCTTATATTCTTTTAATCCTGACACAACTCTCGTCAATTCTTTTTGCTCACAACAACTACCCCTCTCATTTTCATTTTAGTCTCAGCACACAAACCCTTTTGTATATAAAGCTCACTTAGATATGGTTGTCCTCATGGGTAGGTTTGTCGGTTCTGACATTCCATTGAGGTATTTCTGATAAAACTCAGTCCCTCCTAAAATTACATTATAAGCTCAGTTGATCACAATGATTGATCAAAATATTATTTCTGTTAAGCACAATGATTACATAAAATTGATCAAGAAAAAATATATCGTTTAAGCACAAACAATGAAGAGTTATGTGACAACGATCAGATTATTCAGTATACAAGAGAAAATAATGAAGATCTGTAAGAACAAGTTTACAGATTATGATTATTCAAAGAAATAACAAATGAATATCAATCAGAGAAAAAAAAATCAGAAAACAAACTTTTAAATACAAACAAGCGTATTATCACCGAAAATGATTTTCTTATAAGAGACGTGATAATAACAGTTTGAAAAATAGCTGAAATAGGTATTAGAGTTTTGTACGACGAGAAATTACGCAAGTAAAATCTCAGGAAATACCTGTTCAGAGAATGTACTCGTTTAAAAAAAATAACTTCCCGAAAATATTTATTGAATTTCTAGAGACTCCTCSTAGAAAGTAGATTATAGAAATGTTTCGATTTAGTTCAAAAATAATAAAAAAAATAAGAAATTATTTTAAGCACKGGTCCTAAACCGAGTGTTTAGAAACCACACTCGGTAAAGCACGGGTCCTGAACTGAATTGTTCAGAAGCCTTGTTTGGAATAGATTACAACTCCCCCTGCATCGGTGTATCACTGATATGATATTCTGATTAACACAAAATTGACACACCTGCAAAACCAGATTAAGTAGATTTTGGTACCCAAACGAACTTGGGTTCTATTTTGTTAGTATCGGGTTGGGGTATGTTGTAACTTCCAAACATTCTATTTCTATCTGATATCTTATTTTTAGCACTTTTAACAGGTAAATCAGATAAGCAGTAAGAACCATACCAGTCATTATCGTAYCTGTTAAATGAATTCCAGCTGTTTTCAAACCAGTTGTTCCCATATCCTCTATTGATCTTCTTCTTGTTAACAAAATCATTAGTTCCACAATTTGAGCATAGGATTCTTCTCTTACTGAGACTGGTCAATTGATTAGTAGATCTCACAGTGCAAGGAAGAAAAGTGTTAGTTACAACAGATTTATGAGACACAACTGAATCAGCTTTATTAACCCAAACATGTTTAACTTTTGAAAAAAAATATTGGGTGATCCAATGACATACCCTTGATAAAACTRATTTGAAGAATGAGACTTGTTCTTTAGAAACAATTGATTTAGAACTACTTGAATAACTATTGGATTTAACACTGGAATAGTTATAAAAGCAAGTTTTACACTGAGATTGAGAACCAGTTGAGTTTT
>NW_020202291.1:0-2429 GCF_001531365.2 Cynara cardunculus var. scolymus
CACTGAGGGCGCCTTACACTCCAAGGCTACTAGGTCACCATGTGTTGGTGATCTAGGTTCCCCGAGTGCCTATGTGAAGAAGGAGGAGCTTCAAACCTTCGCCACAGAGGTACTCAAGAGGTTGGATGAGTTGAAAAGCTTGTTCTCCTCCTCTCCGACAACAGAGGCACTTACACATCTCACAGAGGCTTTGAAGGAGTTGACTTCTATAACTTCTGAACTCAAGGCGGCCTTATCAGCCCTTCAGAGCTCTGTCCTTAACAAGGCTGATCTCACAGAAGCCTTCGGCGCGCTGTCTCTCAATCCTTCTTCCATCAACATACTCAAGACAAAACTGATAGAGGTCGCCGCCCAGTACGCTGCAGACATGATTTCCGCCGGCTACACGAACTACTCCGCCTTCAAGGATGAAATCAAAGAGATGTTCTCCTCTTCGATCACGTTTGGCATCGACTCCTCATCTTCCAGGGCTAACTTTAACCATCTAGCAACTCGCAGAGAGCTAGACGCAATGGTTGAGGCTCTTGGAGAGACTGTGCGGAAACACCACGAACATCTTCTCAAAGAGGCCTGAGCTACTAACGAATCCATCAGAGACTGCACGAAGCAACTCGGCCCAGAAGGTCACTCTTTCCGAAACAAAATCTATCATTGCATCTCTACCATGAAATGGGCCACAGAGATTGATATCAACACCACCACTCTGAATGCTGAAATGGTAATAGAGAAGATGGAGAAGGTGGCCTCCAGAGTACTCAGGCGCTTGAAGAAGGCTCCCTTCACCTCGTGTAAGGCAGAGGCTACTCAAATCCATGATGATCAGGGAGGCAATGACCATGATCGTCATGAGGGGGAGAAGAAGACAGAGCCAAAGAAATCAACCTCTGCCAAACCACTGAAAATAGTGGATTCCACTGCAGCCCTATTCTCCAAAGAAAAATCTCCAGAGCTACGGGGAAAGGCAAGGGTAAAGTGGTAGAGGCGTCGCCAAAGAAAGGGTCTAGCTCTGAGACACTGGAGGAGATTAATGAAGATGAATATGACGACCCTGATCTGGTTCAAGCCCTCAAGGCTTCTCTGGCAGAAGCTCGAATGAAGCAAGGCAGAGCTCCCATCCCCAAAGTCGGAGAAGGCTCTTCCAAACTAGCCAAAATACCTGAAGAGACGTCCACGGGTACGTTCAAAGCTTTGTTAGGAACAGTCAAGCCAATCCTACCAGAGGGGTCTACCCAGAGGCCAATACTTGAAGAAGACACCAGAACGCCAGAGTCTGTCACAGTGGGGAGGGTCTCTGAAATTATTGATTCGATGAACAAGATTCCTACGCAGAGGATGCGTACAGAGCCCGTAACTACTGTCAAAGAGATTCTGCGGTGGCGTTACTCATCCACGGACACAGAGCCCCCATACAATCCAGAGCTAACTGGCATGCCTTCTGTCGAAGCAAAGTTTCACTTCTCTAAACTCACCAAGCCACCAGTGCAGGTCTTCTCAGAGCACGTTATTCGCTCACTAGAAACCATCTCTCCGTGCACCATGCTGAAGAAGACCGTGTTGTACACTCAATATACGGTGAAGAGGGATGATGGCAACYTCTACACTTTTACAGATGCTGACCTCCACAATCTGTGCGTATTTGATCTAATCTTCTTGCACAAGATCCTGAACAAGTACATGGAGAGGAAGTCAAGCTACTCGATTTCTTTCAAAAGGCTGATAGAGGTGATTCGTGCCCAAGTCAAATTCTACAGCCAGAAAGACTTCGATATTGCTATGAGGTTGGCCTAGCCAGAGCTGAAGATTACTCCTCCAAAGAATAGACCTATTTGGTTGCATAGGTTCCATCCCAACACTATTATCCACAATCCCATCTTTGGGTTTGTTTTCTTGGACAAGGATGAGATACTAATTTTCTTTGATCCGAAAGAGGCACATAAGTATTCAACAGAGTCCCTCGAATGGGTGTTCAACTCGGTGGTGGCAGAGGTGCAGAAAGGGCGAATAAGGGCGGATGAAGTAACGGACCTTCTGGAAACCATCAAAATACAAGTCTYATTCAGGGAATGGATCTTCAAGGTCTACAAGACTGTCAAGACTGATTTGCAATATGCTGTAGACGATTATCCAGACTTTGCTGTTGAGTGAACTTTTGTAATAATGTAGGCCTGCACAATTTTTACTTCTTTCAGTAATGTAAATTTTTGCAGAGGATGAGATTAATCTCCTCTTGTATTTTTCCTTAAGTCAAATCTTGCACCCAACTATCCACAATTACTTTTTCAATACTTAGGGGGAGATTGTTAGCTCCATTATTCCTATCTTGTAAAAGTATAGAAAAAGTATATTGTAAGACTTGACAGAAGGTTAACTCCACAGAAGACAACAGAGGACTAGCAACAGAAGCCATATGATCGAGCAAGTGAAGAGTG
>NW_020202291.1:2744-18313 GCF_001531365.2 Cynara cardunculus var. scolymus
CCTTTGTAAACTGTGCGCTTCCAGTATTGTAATTGTCAAAATTTTCAATTGAATTGATTGAAAACCTTTGGAGCAATTTTCTTGCATTCATCTTCTTCGTTGAGATTGTGTGTTCTTGGTATGTTTAGAAATTCTAATCACTTACTCACTCTGTTTTGCTCTTATTTTCGCTGCACTTCAATTGTTTTAGAGCTTATTTAGAGTATTAGATCAATACCAAAGTTGAATTCAGATCCAACAATTATAAATAAAAGAATACCTAATATCAAATTCTTTCGACTATTTGGTTGCATGTGTTTTATCTTAAATGACAAAGAGGACAGAGGAAAGTTCGTTGCAAAGGCTGATGAAGCTGTCTTTATTGGCTACTCAAAAATGTCTGCTGCATATAAAGTCTACAATAAAAGGACAAAAATCATCAATGAGAGCGTCAACGTTTCATTCGATGAAGTTATTGATGTTGCTTCTGAACAAAACGATTCAGGAACCGGGCTGATAATTAATACTCGCGGAAAGCAGATAAAATTGAATCTTCGAATTCTGATCTTTCTGATTTAGATTCTTTGTTCAAAAAAATTTACGATGAATATTTCGATAATAAATCTAATAAGTCCAATAATTTGTCCAGGAATACTCAAACCAAACAACAGTTATCTGGTCCATCTGTTGATGTTCTAGTAACTGAAACTGAAGAAGAATCAGAGGAGGTTAATGAAGAAATTCAGATGGAAACTTCTGATGGTCCAGTTCAGTGTGAAGAGGGTGTAAATACTGACTTGCCAAAGGTGTCGGTCGTTCAAGATGAAAATACCTTACCTCGGTCAGATATTCAGCCTACCTCAATTCCAAACATTGAACCTTCACATGAACCTGTTCCAATTAACTCCCCAAATGCTTACACTGATCAAAATTCAGACCAAAGTTCCTATATTCCCCTACCTCATAGCAAAAAGTGGACCAGGAATCATCCAATACATCAAATTATTGGTGATCCATCAGTATCTATTCGTACTCAGTCTGCTACTGCTAATGAGTGTCTTTATTCCACTTTTCTGAGTTATATTGAACCAACTAAGGTGTCTGAAGCCTTAAAAGATCCGGACTGGATACTTGTGATGCAAGAGGAGCTGAATCAGTTTGAAGCACTACAGGTCCCGAGATTGGTACCACGTCCCAACAATAAAATGATTATCGGTACAAAGTGGGTTTTCAAGAATAAGAAAAATGAAGACAGTGTTGTTGTTAGAAATAAGGCTCGGTTTGTCGCAAAAGGATACAATCAGCAAGAAGGTGTTGACTACGATGAAACCTTTGCCCCGGTAGCACGGATCGAAGCTATAAGGATGTTTCTGGCGTACGCTGCACACAAGAACTTCAATGTGTATCAGATGGACGTCAAGACGGCATTCCTTTATGACCTTCTCAAGGAAGAAGTCTATGTTGCTCAACTGGAGGGTTTTGTGGATCAGTCAAAGTCGGATCACGTATATATCCTCGACAAAGCCTTATATGGTCTTAAACAAGCACCGAGAGCCTGGTATGATATATTATTAGAATTTCTGGTAAAATCAGGTTTCTCGAAAGGTAATATTGACACAACCCTCTTTATTAAAAAAGAGAAGTCGGATATTATTTTGATACAAATTTATGTTGATGACATAATATTTGGATCTACGAACCCAAAATATTGCAAAAACTTTTTTGCCTTTGTTAGCATCAAATTGATGCTAATGATGATCTTAAAAAGTTTTATTAAACAATCGGGGCTAAGGATGAACAACTGAAGATGATGCTGCATCAAAATGTCTAAGTCTGGAAGAAGACCAGCCGCTGTGATAAATYGACCAAGTATGGACRACCAGAGCCTCTGTAAGAAGAACCAGAGCCTCTGTGATACGTCACAGAGCCTCTGTGAAGACACAAGTACCAGAGCCTCTGTGAGAGACACCAGAGCCTCTGGTTGTATTAACCAGAGCCTCTGGAGTGACAGAGCCTCTCTAGTCTGTCTATCCTCTGGTCTATCCTCTGGTCCTTCAAGACGACTATCTTCAGAATCCTAATCTGGATAAGGCTAATCCTATTTTGSATAAGGCTAATCTTATTCAGATTATCATGATTTATTGCCTATATAAGTAGTGGTTCAGGTATAGAAAAAAAGAACGAGAGCATTTTAGAGAATTCTTTGTAAAACACATAGATTCTGATTCATCTCATGAGAGTCGATTAGGGTTCTTGAGAGTTTGTAATTTCCATTTTAATAAAGAAAGCGYTGTCGATTTCTATTTCATCTTCTTCTTCTACAAATCTCTCTTGAATCTCTTTATTAAATTGTTCTACTGTCAGATTTGGGCTATAACAGCCTTAATGGTTTCTCGTTTTAAAATGAGTATGATGGGTGAGATGAACTTCTTTTTAGGACTTCAAGTAAAACAATTATCTTCAGGAATTTTTATCTGTTAAACAAAATATATTTTTGATACCCTGGAGAAATTTAATATGGAAAACTGTTCATCTAGCAAAACACCTATGGCTCATGGTACAAAACTACATGTTGATCCATCTAGAAAAGCTGTAGATCAGAAAACATATCGAGGCATGATTGGTTCTTTAATGTATTTGACGTCTTGTAGACCGGATATTATGTTTTCGACACATCTTTGTGCCAGATATCAGGCTAATCCAAAGGAGTCCCATTTAAGTGCCGTTAAGCGCATTTTTCGTTATCTGAAAGGAACTGCTAATCTTGGACTTTGGTATCCCAAAGGTACTAGCTTTGAACTAACAGCATACCCAGATGCAGATTATGCAGGTTGTATGTTGGACAGCAAGAGTACCTCGGGGCATCTACAATTTCTGGGAGATAAACTAGTCAGTTGGGCTTCCAAGAAACAAAATTGCGTACATCTCTACTGCTGAACAGAATACGTAGCTGCTGCTAGCTGTTGTTCTCAAGTTTTATGGATGCAGACACAGCTCAGAGACTACGGTTTTTATTTTAATAAAATTCTCATTTATTGTGATTCCAAGAGTGCGATAGCAATATCTTGTAATCTTGTTCAACACACTAAGACCAAACATATAGATATCTGGTATCACTTTATTAAAGATCATCTAGAAAAAGGAACTATTGAGTTGTATTTTGTAAATACATAATTTCAATTAGCCGACTTATTTACGAAAGTTTTAGATGAAAAACGCTTCAGCTTTCTAGTATCTAAGTTAGGCATGCTAAATTTGAAATTTTGAATTTTTCTTAAAAACAGTTCAATTTATTGAACTGTGTTTAATTCAAATTCATTTTTTCAAAATATCTGTATTTTTTAATACAAATCAGTATTTCATTTTTTTATGTGATTTTAAATTCTTTGATCGTGGAAATCTATATTTGAGGGGGAGTGTGGAATTTTGTCTGTATTTTAACTAATTCATATTTTGAGGGGGAGTAAAAATATTTGTATATACTAACTAGTTTAATTTTTCATTATAGGTTATTGAACAATATCTAATTTTTGAAAGACTTAAGAGTTTAGAAGAATAAGTGTTTGGCCAATTTAGACTAATCCGGACAACACTTTGTCCGATTTATTACATATCCGGACAAAGCAGTGTTCGATTTAGGCTAATCCGGACAAAAAGCTATTCGATAAACTCTTATTCGGATAAGATTAGATATAATTCCAAGAAGTTGTACGATTTTCTAAATCGCTTGATCTTATTGTCCGATTTTCTAAATCGTTTGATCTGTTTGTGCGTCTGTGTCTAAATCACTCATTTCTTTGAGTGATTTCCTTTTAAATCGCTTGTTCCTTGAGCGATGTTTCTTGTAAATCGATTGACTCTTGAGCAATATTTGTCTAAATCGCTTGTGCCTTGAGCGGTTTATTGCCCGATTTAAGACTTAGTGGTGAGAGCTTACTCTAAATCGGACAACCCTTGTCCGATTTATCTAAATTCGGATAAGCTTTGAGCGGATTAGAAGTTGAACGGTTTTTTTATCCTTTTTATAAATACTCGCTCGTTTTTTAACTTTCACTTTTTACTTTCACCATTTATCGCTCAACCCTGTTCCTCGTCGTCTCCGAGTGGTTAAATCGCTTATGTTCTTCAAGACTTCTAATCAATCTCAGTTTCATCTTCTTCTTCATCAAGGGTTTATACCTGATTCATTTGGACTCGATTCTCATTTTTGGACTTGATTCTTGGATTGTTATAATAATTGAACCATAAAATGAACCTAATCTGTTAAAATTTTGATTTGGACTTAATGGACATAATTTTTTGAACAAATGCGTAAATCGATTCTAATAAAACCGTTCAAAATCTAGTTTTTGTCTTGTTAATAAGGTTTTAGTTTAGGTTTTATTCGTTTTAATCATTTTTAGATTTAGGTTAAGCTTGTTTTAGTCGATTTAGGGTTTTTAGTTTTGATCGGATTCTCACCAGAGAAGGTGACCGGATTTTAATCCGATCAACCTTAATCCGTATGAGTTGTCCGGTTTAGGATTTTCTTAGATTTTTTTAGATTGTTTCTCTTTTTGACCTGATTTGTAATCCGGGTGTTATTTGTTATTTAGATTTTTTTTGTGTTTTGATTCTTGGCCGGATTTGTTATCCGGGTAAAAAAAAATTAGATTTTTTTTCAATTTTTTTTAGTTTAATTTTTTTTTTTTTGTTTCTTTTTAAGAATTTTGTTTTTAGTTTTAATTTTTTTTAGGATAAATTTTTTTTAGAATTAAATTTTCTTTTAGTTAATTTTTTAGTTTAGATTTTTTTTAGGTAATTTTTTTATTTTATTTTAAATTTTTTTAAGTTTTTTCAAATATTTTTTTAGAAATATTTTGTGTTGGTTTTTGGATATTAACATTGTATTTTTAATCTGGATCTAACATTTCATATTTTTACAGGTAAAATGGCTGAACAATATCATCAGTCTGACAAGGAATCTCATATTCCTTCGGTCAGATCTGATAATCTTAACAACCCGAATCAGCCCACAAACAACCTTATACCAGAAGAATCCCTTTTGCCTCAATGTTTTTATCTTAAGATCAAACCCAACAACCACCACTTCAACTTCGAAATGCCCTTCGAATACCGAATAATACCATAAATACTTCGTGGACACACAATTTCTTATGCCCTTTCAGCTTACACTTGTGTCCCGATGATATACTTACAACAATTCTGGAACACGCTCACACTTGCTAAAGATGGTGATACATATTTCTTCGAAGGAAACGTAGACGAATACACAAGTCGTTTGACTTTAAAACGACTTAGAAGAATTTTGCGTCTACCGGGACCGGCCTCGACAGGATATGAACCGCTAGTAACTGATGACGAGCTTTGCAGAGATATCAAGAGATTAGGATACTCGCAAGAGTTAACTAATCCATCACAGTTCAAAAGGCGTTTTCTTCCATCTATATGGCATCAACTGTTTTCCATCCTCAACCGATGTCTGACGTCCAAGACTGCTGGAATTGATACCTGTAGCAGTTCATTTCTCAAGTTCTTCCATGGGATTGTATACACGCGCAAGTATGATTACGCACTGATCTTATGGAATGAACTAGTCGAGCTGGTCAACGCCAAACGTTTCCCGTCCAAAGCAAGAAAGTTTTGCCATTTAAAAGATTTTTGCAATTAATCATTAAAGCCATGATGAATGACAACGATGACATCCCGGCCAGGGCAGACAATGAAGGTGGGCCTTCGTTCTTCATGACGCGTATTCGGCAACACATGGAAGTTGAAGATCTGGATTCAATTATGGAAATCCCACCGGAGCTATTTGCCTTCGCTGATCAGAGGGCTCAGTGCGTTATAGATTATAGGAGAGTGATAGATCCTATAGCTCAACCAGAACCGGTTGAACTTACCCCGGGATCAACCCATGCCTTCGTTGAGGGAGAGGGTCTAGCTATAGCTGAGAGCGTTCAGGAACATGGGTTACGTGAACAGGGTTGTGAGCAGAGGGAAAATGAAAATGAGAGGGGTAATATGGAGCGGGAAGCCTCTGATCAGCACTGTACTTCAACTGACAGTACTTCCAAAACTTCTTCAAGTTCGGAAGATACTATATCTGATAATGAGGCAGCTCAGGGTGATGTTAATATTGATGATAATAATGATGATGGTGCTGACAATGCTGCTTATCCAATTCTTTCACAGAATATTCAAGTCGGAGCAGTGATTGATAACATTGAAGATATATTTCCCGAGATAGAAGGACAATAGACTTGCCTAAGTCTACAATCGTTATCTTTCAATGTTGATGAAGTATATGGTGGTACATACGACGATTTCGATCGTTTAATGGAAGATATTCCAGTTGATGAAGATGAAGGAGTTCAAGTAGAAAATGTTGAGAGGATGAGTGACAGGGACGGAGAAAAAGATGGTGAGAGTGTGAGTAGAGCTCAAAATCAAGATAATGCTCCTATCCCAGGGGAAACAGTTAGCCGGGAACCCACATCTGCTATCGACATTCATTCGTTGAATGTTGGTATTGAAATAGACATAGGTAACCCATCTATGCATTTGCACACCTATCTTGGCCACTCAACTGATTCTCAACAATCAGTTGTTTCAATTCTTCACGGGGACTTAGCTCATAACCTATCTGCTTCTCATTCGGAGAATGTGGATATTGAAAATAGTAGGCCTCTGCCCCAGCCTACGACTTCGATTATGTTCACCTCGAGTATAGAGCCCATACACATAAGTACACACGAGTCAAGAGCATCTGTTGTTCAACCAGCAGTTCTTAATGAACTTGCCGGAACGACTGGAGTGGAGTCTTTTGACTTACCACAAGGACAGGTCGGAAGTCCTACCAGTGCTAACATCACTCCAACACTGAACGTAGGCACAACAGTTTATTCAACTGGCAAGCTATGCGATCCAGGTGTGACTTTACCCGACTTTGTGTCAAGGGAGTATCTGGACGGCGCCCTAAAGGTTATTCAAGATCACATGGAAGCGCAGATTCTAAGTCTCAAAAGGATGATGAAGGAAAAGGAGCCGGTAGTTGATGAACAATTGTCTGTGCCGTCACCATCGCCTGTGCCTGAGCCTCCGAGGGTACAAGAGCAATCGGTGGATGAGCTTAAATCGTTGATGTACGCAAAGCTGATGTCTACTCAAAATTTGGATGCAGCTGATGCAGACTTGGTTGGGCTCCTTCGTCAACTGGTAAATGATAACCCAAATGTTCGAGCCCCAGAGTTTTTGGCCTTTCAAGATATAGTTGCTTCTAATTTCTCAAAAGTTAGCAAGCTAATTACATCAAACACTCAAGCCTTGAAGAGTTCCATTGATGCCCTATCCGAAAGGGTATCAATCTTAGAAGATACGTGTCGAGCTCAAGCCACCTCATTAAAAAGAAGACATGATGATCCGGACGATCCTGAACATCATGAGGGGGAGAGAAGGAGATAGAGGTTGGCTGAGTCGTCTGTTCGTGTTGAAAGTGTTGAAAGGGAGCCAGATTCTCAAGCGGTTAATGTTGAAAGTCTTGTTCCTGAAACAAAAAGGGAAAGGACTACTGTCCCGATAATATGTCACACCCCGTTAAAGCAGAAACACGAGGTGTAACAGGTAAGCGAGTCACAACAGTAAATGATAAATAACACCATTCAAGTTTTACAAAAATAAATCAAGTTTAACTTCCATAACCAAATTGAGATAGAATACTTCTTTACAAAAACTTCAAATGTGAACTTAATCGGTATCGCCACAAGTATGCTCCCAAAAACTTCATTTCTTACTTATATCCTGAAAAGCATGAAACATAAAACAAGTCAACTACAAAGAGTTTGTGAGTTCACGGGTTTTCACATGCACAAAACATTTTAATGCATAAATCATTACTTGCAAAACTATACACACTTTTTCCACATAATAAATGTAAATTCATAACGATGTTTAGAAACTTGAGACGCTACTGAGCCTTTCGTGACCAATGTGCCCCATTATTTTACGAACGACCATAAGTAGCCCGTACACTCACTTAGGTCCCACAGTTCGTAATATTACTAATTCAGCAGTGGTCCAAATTCCACATGATTAGACCAATAAAACATAGGTAATGTGCACCCCTTTCTGGGTGGGACTGTCAACACAATAGCGGCTATCTACAATTACCACGGCCCGGGGACATGCCTGAGTTAACAAGTAGCGTTTACGGACGGGGACTTTATTTGGAATCATACTCCCAAGCACATCAATTTAGCATTTATATCATAGTGCAAAACAGTCAATATTTCATGACATAAACAAAACTTGACTAAACAATTCTTTAGTCCAACGGTTTTGACTAAACAGTTCTATAGTCCAATGGTTTTAAGCAAAGCATCGACTAAACAGTTCTTTAGTCTGATGGTTTCATAAATAAACAGTATAGTTTGCATAACTTCATGCTTTTCCCCCAGTTTAAATAAACAAAAAGCATTAAAAGTGGGGCCGTAAAAACTCACAGGTTTGCCGATGAATATCCAAGGAGATGACGTCTGAAGCTCTACATGTCCTGCCCTAACCTTCCTAAACAGTCCAATGACCGGAAATTAGATCATCTATGGGTTCTTGACAAAGATAAAGTCAATTCATATCTTATGTAATGCCAATGGGTTTTATGAATTAAAGTTGATACTTATTTTATTTGCTCTGAAAATAGCCTAAAAATGTATATATTTATAATCAATTCCTTTACGCATAAAGCTACCATTTAGACAGAATATAATTTCTAAATCTGACATTTTGTTCTCATAAATCATTGCCAAAAAGGAACCTTCTACAATTCTTTTTATGTCCAAATTTTATATCTTCCATAAAAGGGAGTTAAATAGACTTTTCCCAAATTTCAAGAGTTTTGGATGGGTTTAAGGTAATCATCATTACCCTACCCCTTTTGAGTGACACAGCTCCCAAAACAGATTGCACGCTCCTCGAACGACGGCCATTTTGGGGGTCTAAACTCATTATTTTCCAAGGATTTTAAATTATTTTAAAGCTAACCCATTAAGCTAGCTTCTAAAAGAAGATTCACTCATTTTTCAGCAAAACTCTTTTTGCATCAAAACCTTGTGTCAAGAACTTGAAAGTTCAAATCGTTATATTTTTTAGTAAGATTAGTTGCATCAAAATACGGTTTAGAAGAGAAGTCAGAATATTAGGTCTTCTTTCGTGATTAAATACCACATGCAATGTGGTTTTCTTCTTCTTTCATAGAGTTCAAAGTTCGTGACTCATAAATTATCATCATTTTTGAGACAATTAAATGTCTGTGATGTATAATCTCCCTTTTTGAATTTCTCTAGAAATTTTTAGTTACTAGAACGAGAAGTAGATGTAGAAAAGCAAGAATCTTTATTATTACAAAAGGATAAGATAACTAGTATCATACCTTTTTCTTATATTCTTCAAGAATGACAGAATTTCAAAAGGCTTGCTTGAAGATGGAATCGGCTGGAGGGAGGTTTGTTTTAGAGAGAGATTAGAGAGATGAAAAGTTTAAGCTGATGATAATTGGAAATGAGAGTTTTCAAAGGATGTGGGGCATTTATATGTGGATTTTAAAGAAGGAAATGGGTTGGCCTCTAAAGGCCCAAACGCAATAAAACTTTTTATTTTTCTTTTAAACAAGAATAAGCCCATTATAACCCAAAAATATAATTTGCCAAACATTATTAAAAATGACATTATTAAATCAAGGTCCCATCTTTTGACAAAATTATTTGGACATTCAAATGGGACTTTTGTATTTTAATTTTAAAAGTTTATAATATCAACTTTATTTTATTTGGAGCATTTCTAAAATATTTGGCATTACACAAGTTAACTTCATCAGTTACCCACTAAGGCGTGATCTTTCGAACTATAATTTGGGAACTAAGTCAGATGAATTCTAATCATCGTGACTAGATCCTAATAAAATATAATTCTAAATATAGAATCTCTAATAAGGTGCTAACCTGAAGCTCAGAAATGACAGAATGTCACAGTCTCCCCATGCCAGAAAAATTTTGTCCTAAAATTTATTCGTCAAAACCCAGATCATGACTCGTTTGAGAACAAGTGGGATACTTGTTTTTCATAAAATCTTCTCTTTCCCATGTGTACTCCGGTCCATACTTTGAAGTCCAATGAAATTTTACAATTGGGATTTTGCTACGCCTCAATTGCTTGACTTCTCTATTCAGGATTTCTATTGGTTTTTCAACGAAGCGCAGATGATCATTAATTTGTACATCTCCCAATGGTATGACCAGAGTTTCAACGGTTAAGCACTTCCTGAGGTTTGATACATGAAATGTATCATGAATAGCGCTCAGCTCTTGTGGCAGTTTCAACTTATATGCCACTGGTCCAATTCTCTTAGATACCTCAAATGGACCAATATAACGGGGACCCAATTTTCTCCTTTTCCCAAAGCGCATTATTCCTTTCCATGGTGAGACTTTTAAGAGTACTTTATCTCCTTTTTGAAACTCTAATGGTCTCCTTCGGTTATCAGCATAACTTTTCTGGCGATCTCTTGCTGCCTTGAGTCGATCCTTGATGATTACAATCTTGTCAGTAGTCTCTTGGACTATATCAGGTCTAGTTAACTGCCGATCACCAATTTCTAGCCAACTGAGTGAAGATCTGCACTTGTGTCTATATAATGCTTTGTAAGACGCACATTGAATACTGGCATGATAACTGTTGTTGTATGCAAATTTGACTAACAAAAGGGTGCATATCCCAGCTTCCATCAAAATCTATAGCACATGCGCGCAACATGTCTTCCAGTGTTTGGATTGTTCTTTCCGTCTGCCCATCCGTCTGAGGGTGGTATGAAGTACTTAGATCTAAATGTGTACCCAACCCTCCTTGAAGTGATTTCCAGAATCTTGACGTAAATCGGCTGTCCCGATCCGAGATAATGGAGATAGGTACCCCATGCCGAGTTACGATTTCATTTATGTAAATCTGAGCCAGCTTCTCCATCTTATAATCTTCTCGGATTGGTAGAAAATGAGCCGATTTCGTCAGTCGGTCTATAATTACCCAGATTGTATCATGCCCTTTCCCAGTTCTGGGCAACTTGGTGATGAAATCCATTGATATTTGTTCCCACTTCCATTGGGGAATTTCGGGTTGTTGAAGTAGACCAGATGGTTTTTGCTGTTCAGCCTTGACCATTGCACAAGTTAAACACTTGCTTACATATAGTGCAATGTCTTTGTTCATCCCAGACCACCAATAATGTTTCTTAAGATCCTTATACATCTTATCTGCTCCCGGGTGGACTGAGTATTTTGATCGATGGGCTTCGTCCAAAATTATGGATTTAAGATTGCCAAACTTAGGTATATAAACCTTGTCTCCCAAGTAATACACTCCATCTAATTTCAGTTGAAACTTAGCCTCTATGTGGTGTAGAGTTTCATTCTTCAAATTCTCCTTCCTTAATGCCTCTTTTTGATCCTCGAGAATTTGTGCCTTCAGACTGGTGCTTACTATTGCTCCCAACGCTCTCACCCTCATTGGTTTCACTCTTTCCTTCCTACTCAGAGCATCGGCCACCACATTTGCTTTGCCGGGATGGTACTTGATTTCACAGTCGTAATCACTAAGCAGTTCAACCCATCTTCTCTGCCTCATATTTAACATCTTCTGGTTGAGGATATGTTGAAGGCTTTTGTGATCAGTAAACATAGTGCATTTGGTACCATATAGGTAGTGTCTCCAAATCTTAAGTGCAAATACAACGATCCCAATTCTAGATCATGTGTAGTGTAATTCTTCTCATGCACTTTGAGTTGCCTTGAGGCATATGCAATGACCTTATCTTTTTGCATTAGCACGCATCCTAAGCCTTGATGTGATGCATCACAATAGACCACAAAGTTTTCCCAACCCTCTGGTAAAGATAAGATAGGTGCATTACATAGTCTTTGCTTAAGGGTCTCGAATGCCTCTTCCTGTTTCTCTCCCCAGACAAACTTCTTGTCTTTCTTAGTTAAAGTTGTGTGTGGTTGCGCAATTTTTGAAAAATTCGCAATGAATCGTCGATAGTAGCCTGCCAAATCAAGAAATTGTCGAATTTCCGTCGGGATTCTTGGGGCTTCCCATTTCCTAATGGCCTCAATCTTGGCAGGATCTACCTAAATCCCTCTTTCATTAACCACGTGACTAAGAAATTGTACTTCACGAATCCAAAATTCGTATTTGGAGAATTTTGCGTACAATTTCTGGTTTCTGAGTAGCTCTAAAATCATTCTCAAGTGTTGCTCATGATCCTTCTTGCTTTGTGAATAAATTAGTATGTCGTCTATGAAAATGATTACAAATTTATCCAGGTATGGTCTGCAAACTCTATTCATCAGATCCATAAAGACTGTCGGTGCATTGGTTAGCTCGAATGGCATAACCAAAAATTCGTAATGATCGTACCGGGTCCTGAATGTTGTTTTGGGGGTGTCTTATTCCCGAATTCTCACTTGATGATATCCGGACCGTAGATCAATCTTAGAAAGTATACAGCACCTTGGAGTTGATCGAACAGATCATCGATTCTAGGAAGAGGGTATCTATTCTTGATGGTCAACTTATTAAGTTCCCTATAATCAATGCACATTCGTATTGACCCATTTTTCTTTTTGACGAATAGAACTGGTGCACCCCATGGTGAGAAACTTGATCTTATAAATCCCTTATCCAATAACTCTTGGAGTTGGCTTGACATTTCTTGCATTTCTGATGGAGCCAACCGATATAGTGCTTTTGCCACTGGGGCAGCTCCAGGGATTAAGTCGATACCGAATTCGACTTGTCTTGGCGAGGGTATTCCTGGTAAGTCCTCGGGAAATACATCAGGAAACTCCCGAACCATAGGGAAATCATCAATACATTTCTATTTGACCTTCTTATCAGTAACATGCGCCAAAAATGCAACATAGTTCTTCCTTAAGTACTTCTGCATCTTCATGCATAATACTATCCTAATTTTCCAATCTGACTCATCTCCTCGAATTACAATTGAGTCACTTCCTTCTTCAGAAATTCGGATAACCTTTTCCGAATAGACTATTTCAGCTTGATTTTTAGATAGCCAATCCATGCCTATGACTATATCAAAACTTCCTAGCTCAATTGGAATGAGGTCTATGCTGAAATCCTTGTTGGCTAATCTTAGTGTGCAATCCATGATTATGTCTCTAGCCTTAATTTCTTGGCCATTGGCAAATTCTATTACATAAACTTCTTTCAACCTTTGGGGCATTAAGTTAATCCTCGGCTTAAATTCTAGTGATACAAAACTTCTATCTGCCCCTGAATCAAATAATACCGATGCAAATTCATTATTCAAGAGAAATGTACCTGTAACCACATTGGGATCATGCCTAGCTTCCTTGGCTCCAATCTCAAATGCTCTACCCCGTACTTGACTTTATGAGTTTCCTTGATTGGCTGGTCGAGCTTGGTTAGCACTTGTTTCTTGTTTTCTTTGTGGGCAAACATTCCTCATATGGTCTGGACTCCCACAATCGAAACACAATCGTCTTCGGCAATCCTTTGCGGAGTGACCCCCTCTGTGGCATCTTTGACAAATGATGCAATTCCCCCAATGCGGATATTTGCATTTATTGCACTTAGGTTTGCTTCCTTGGTTTATCACCTGAGTCTGCACCCCAAAATTTCCTACTACTTTCCTATTTTTGTCAAATTTTCCCCCAAATCTTCGATTCCCATGCTCCTCCATCTTTCTCTTTCCTTTGGCGAACTCTCCGGACCGAACAACATTATTTGTGAGCCTTGTGGCAATGTCTAATGCCTCCTAAAGAGTCTTTGGGTTTGCCGAGATGATATTTCCTCAAATCTCTGGAGACAATCCCCAAATGTATCTCTCAATTCGCACTTCCTCGGGTGTCACCAGATGTGGCACTAGATTTGCTAACTCGTGGAATCGGGCAGTATATGCAGCTATGTTTTCCCCTTTCATCTCATGGTTCCATAACCCCATCTCCAACTTTTGGAGTTCACTTCT
Source organism: Cynara cardunculus var. scolymus (assembly GCF_001531365.2). NCBI lineage: Eukaryota > Viridiplantae > Streptophyta > Magnoliopsida > Asterales > Asteraceae > Cynara > Cynara cardunculus. The sequence goes on from NW_020202291.1 coordinate 16,780, forward strand.
TGGACAATATTCGTCCTTAAGTAATTTCTTAAACTCTTCCCATAAAAGTTAGTTGGCAGATTCCCGACCCCTAGTCTGAACTATTGTGTTCCACCATGTTAGTGCCCGCCCTTGAAGTAAGCATGCAGGATATTCTACCTTGTTTGCTTCTGTGCATTTACTGATATGGAGGACAAATTCCATACCCTCTATCCAAGTCAATAATCCTACAGCCCCCTCAATTCCATGGAATTCCTTTGGGTTGCAGGATCTGAAGGATTTATAGGTGCATTCCCGGGGTGTTCTAGGCTCAGAATTAGTTGCTTGGTTAGCATTTAGTCCTACCGCTACCTGGCTGACAATGTTGGGGAGTGCAGCCAATAGTTGTTCTGATACGAGTCGTGCAACTTCAGGGTTTTCTCTTCTTGGCGACATTTTCTAAGGCCTAAGTCAGAAGGGAATTTCGTCATTTTCTTGGCAATATCAAGGATAATAACTTCCAGTTATTTAAGTGATGTAATGGATATTCATCGCATGGATAACATTTAAGCATTTATGACCAAACAGAATAATCTTATATTCACCATGACTTGATGTAAATAAGCATTTCTCAGAAGATATCATGCATTCATAGATGATTACAATCACAAAAACAAGATCTTGAGTTTCTTTGCAAAAGAGTGGATAGCCATAGTTAATCTTTCTAGAACAACATCTAACCGATCATCATTCCCAGTATCAACATCATCATCCCACTCACTACCAGCGACTTGTACAATCTCCTAATCTCCCGTCTCGCAGCAATGACTGCATCCGAGTTTCTCATCATACGTTGGTGGTGCGTTTCCATTACATCAGATAAGTTGTTCAGAATGTGGTGGTGGTATCCCAGCCGAGTCTGGTGAACTTGAGTATCTGATGCGATTCTCCGCACCCATTCTCGTTCAGCTAGATTCATGCTCCGAGTGCAGGATGCAGGTACTCCGGTCACTACTTGAGAATCCTGCTCCCTAACTGTGGTTGAGATGACTCTCCTCTAACTCTAGTAGAATTCTCGAATGTCACTTGCCGAGGTAGTGGAACACTTTTCCTAGGTGTGACTCTAATCCTTGAACCATGAAAGGTTTGAGGTGGGATATCGGGTACTGGCTCCGATGGGGGCAATATAGATGTCGGTGGTGAAGCAGATGCCCCACTAGTCGTAGTGTCCTCATGCTCATAAGGGTCTACCTCTTCATTGTTGGATGAGCTCCTTCTGGATCGGCGAACCACGTAACCAGATTCGTCGGCCGAGTATTCACTAGGAGTAGATGATGCCATAGTGATCTGCGACAGTAACAATCTGTTTGTCCCTAAAATCACTGATCAATCTTCATTTTATCTTCACAATATGGCAGATCTAGATATTGCATTCAAGAACACACATATGAACATTGAGAGAAAAAGTAAAGATCTTTCAATATGGTCAACTCTGATATTACGTATGTGATTTACAAAATGAGCTCTCCTACTTACAATTACAAAGACAAGCTACCTATTTATATGGTCAAACCTA
>NW_020202291.1:19568-20877 GCF_001531365.2 Cynara cardunculus var. scolymus
GTATTCTTTTAATCCTGACACAACTCTCATCAATTCTTTTAGCTCACAACAACTACCCCTCTCTTTTTCATTTTAATCTCGACACACAAACCCTTTTTGTATTTAAACTCACTCAGATATGGTTGTCCTCTTGGGTAGGTCTATCGGTTTTGACATTCCATAGAGGTATTTCTGATAAGCACTCAGTCCTTCCTAAAATTTATCGTTATGCACATATGATCACAATGATTGATCAAAAATATTATTACTTTAAAACACAATGATCATATAAAAGTTGATCAAATAATTTGGCTTTAAGCACGATCAATAAAGAATGATACGACAACAATTTGATTATTCAATATGTATGAGAGAAATGAATAAAGATCTGTAAGAACAAGTTTACAGATTCTGATATTAAAAAAAATGAATGTGTATCAGTCAAAGAAAAAAAAATATCAGAAAAACAATGTTGAATACAAACGAGTGTATTATCACCGAAAAAGATTTTCATATAAGAGACGTGATAATAACAGTTTGAAGAATAGCTGAAACAGGTATTGGAGTTATGTACGACGAGAAATTACGCAAGTAAAATCTCAAGAAATACCTGTTCAGAAAATGTACTCGTTTCCCAAAAAAAAAATTCAAAACCATTTATTGAACTTTCTAGGAAACTCTCCTTAGAAAGTAGATTAAAGTAATGAATCATTTAAGCTCAAAAATGAAAAAGAAAACATTTTAAGCACGGGTTCTAAACTGAATGTTTAGAAACCACACTCAGTAAAGCACGGGTCCTGAACTGAAGTGTTCAGAAGCCTTAGTTGGAATAAATCACAACTCCCCCTGCATCGGTGTATCATTGAAATGATATTCTGATCAGCATAAACTTGACACACCTGCAAAACCAGATTAAGTAGATTTTGGTACCCAGACGAACTTGGGTCCTATATTGTTAGTATTGGGTTGGGGTATGTTGTAATTACCAAACCATTTATTTCAATAAGGTATTTKCTTTTCAGCACTATTAACAGGATGATTATATACAAGATATGATTCATGCCAGTTATTATAATCATACATGTTCTTACCTTTCCAATTTTTCTGATAACTGTTATCTCCATGTCACCTGTTGAACCTTTTGTTATTGACAAAATTATTGGTTCTACATGTTGAGAACATAATCCTTCTCTTGCTAAGATTAATCAAATCATTAGTAGACTTCACAATGCAAGGAAGATTGTTAGTACCAACAGGTGTATGAGATAAAACAGATTCAGATTTATTGACCCAAATGCTTTTAATCTTTGAAGGATAATTGGGTGATCTA
>NW_020202291.1:21717-25773 GCF_001531365.2 Cynara cardunculus var. scolymus
CTGTAGTTGACTTTGACAGTCTTCAGAGATGTCTTTCTTTTCTTTAGCATTCTTCGCTCGTTCCAAAAGGATAAGATGCTCAAAATCCGAGATTTGCTTTAGAAGCATCTTTGCGTTCAGCTCAAGAGAGTTAATCTTATTTTCATAAGATTCTCGTTCAATTCCAAACTTTCTTTCAACTCCAATGAATCTCTTCTTCTCCTTCTCAAACTCTGCTCTTTCCACATTTAAATTCTTTTCAGCTATCAGATATTTCTCCTTCTCTAAGTCCAGTAATTTCTTTAACTCATTCAGATCATTCTCAAACTTATGGAACTTCTCAGTTAAATCCTTTATATCTGAATTGTTCCTTGGAGAGTTCCTTTCAGCAGTTAGTTCAATTTGAACTTTTTGGAGTTTGTTGAATAAATCATTATTAGTCTTAATCCTTGAATTTATCTCTTTATAACATTYCATTCTGACATCATCCAAGGATTTGTTAAGTTTATCTATCTGATATTTGGATTCATCCTTAACTCTTTCTATCCTTTCTTTGTTCTCCCGATTCAAAGTTTTAATACATTGCTCATTAGTATAATTCTGAATTTTATAATTCAGGATACTCTTTTCTAGCTCAGCAATCTTCTCTCTCAACTCCTTTATAATATCTGCCATTTAAAAAAATAAGATTGATCAAATAAATGATCTATGCAGTGAAATCAGTTAAAAGAAAAAAAAACAGTTAAGCTCAAAAAAATAGAAAAATACTAAAAACTGAAAACACACACAAAACAGATATAAGATGATCCAAAAATAAAATCTAAACACAAACAAAACACAAAACCAAAAACACAACAAATATAAGCCCACAAAAAAAATTGACCAAGTCTAAAACAAAATGATTCAAGCCCAATTCAATCGTCCAAAAAAAATTATGCCCAGATGTGGTTTGAATTATGAACAAAGATTCTTGTCCAAATCCAAACTCAGCTTTTCACAATACAGATGTGACACTTAAAAAAAATGATCTATCTACTCTAGAATTGTTATCAAAAGTCCACTTGAATGCTTCTCGTATCAGTTACTTCACTTGGGTTGCTGTGTAGCTGAATGAAGTGTCTCCAATGAAGAAACCTGCTTATGTTCCTTCAAAACTGTGTAGCTTCAAAACTGAATGAAGTATTGGGAAGCAGGCAAAGAAAATAATGCTTATGTTCCTTGAAAGGTTGTCTCTCCCACCAGGCCTTAAAAAGTCCAGCAAACAGCTTTAAGTATTTTGCCTTACTTGACCTATGGTGAACCTGCTGCAGCAAACAGTCTGCTGTCAAGATATACCAATAAGAACAACCAAAACAGCAATAAGATATGTTGCCAAACAGCAAACAAACAGTTCAGATTAAATTTATTTAAAATTGTGCTATTACCAAAATGAAGCTGCTGTTTCAGTATAATGCACAAAGTTAAAAACAATGTACTTGTTTAGCTGGAATGTAAGCAATATTGACTATCAAACCTGCTGCTATTTCAAACTGTTGTTAATCACTGTTTCAGACCTTAAAACAGCACTCTAAACTGTTGTTAATCACTGTGTAGCTACTGCTATTTCAAATCTGCTTCAAATCTGCTGTTACAAATCTTGCTGTACAAACTACTTTTGTACCAGTCTACATACAACAGTTCAATACAACAGTTTTGATTAAAACAGCAACAACTTCAAACAGCACTTCATGCCTTTCTTTCCCTGCAAGTTTTTCGTGTCTGAGGACAAACAGCACTTCCCTGCAAGCTTGAGCACTGGTAGTGTAAATCACAAAGAGCAAACCAGTTCCTGCGATTTACTGGTTCTGGACAGCAACGATGAACCTGTCACCATCTATGTATCAATCTTGCAAAGAACCAAGCTGATAAACAATGTATTTCACTCTTAAATCACTGTTTCAAATCAAAGCCTGCAACTCAGTGAATCTGAATTCTCAAACTAACAGCAACAAGACCTCTAACAGCAAGAACAATCAACCAAACAGATTACAAACCTGTGTAGCTAAAAGAAGCTCTCAAATCGACCAAGACATAACTATGTGTGGTTTGAGTATAAAGAACAAACACAGACTCTGTTAATCCGATCAATAAATCTGCACACAATATTCCTAATATGATCAACACAAATCACTAAATCAATGAAACAAAAACTCAATCGCACAAGCATCGATCAACCCTAACTCTTAATCTTCAAAAAATTGAATAATCTGGGTTGAAATTACAATGAGCGATTTATGAATCTGGATGAAAGGATTGACCGGTTTAATAAACCGGACACTTATCCGGACAAGAGGTGAACGGTTTAGATATAAACCGCTCAAATTGAAAAAACTAAACCTGAAATGGACTTACCTGTGTTGTACGAATCCGATTGAATCATGTGCGGTTTAGCTTAAACCGCTCAAGAAATCCTGTCAATCAGTGTGCGATTTAACTTTGCTCGAATCCGATTGATGCACGGTGAACAATCCGGTCAAGAGGTAATCTGTTGATCGATTTAGGTTGACCTTGAGCGATTTGAAGTCCGGTCACTTATCCGGTCACGAATTGATCGAATCTGGACAAATATCCGGTCAAGACTTCTACGGTTTAGCTGAAATGTTGTGCGGTTTAGACTTGTCCGCTAACTTCAGTCTGAGTTCTGAAAATGGTGTGCGTACTGTGAAAGAGATGTAAAAAAAATGAAGGAATTTGGGCTTTGATAATGGGCTAGGATCTTGAAATTGGACGGTTTAACAAAAAAAACAAAACTAAAAATTAAAAACAGATTAAAACCTATCAAAAACACAAAACATAAAAAAAAATTTAAAAAATGGATCAAAAACACTGGTTTAAAAAAAATTCAAGAACACAAAAAAATTCTAAAAACACAAAATCCGATAAAATTTTGATTTAAAATGACCAAATCACAAAAGTTTGTGAATAACAAAGATTCACAATTCAATTTCGAGCATTTTGATCCTGTTTTTAACACAAAAACACAAGATTTTAAAAAAAAATCGGATTAAACAAAAAGAAAAAAATGAAGAACACTAAGAACAAAAAAAATTCAGAAAAATAAATTCTTCACTTATCTCTTATTTCTTCATCTGATTTCTTGCAAACTGCTCTGGTACCAATTGTTTGTCCCTAAAATCACTGATCAATCTTCATTTTATCTTCACAATATGGCAGATCTAGATATTGCATTCAAGAACACACACATGAACATTGAGAGAGAAAGTCAAGATCTTTCAATATGATCAACTCTGATATTACGTATGTGATTTACAAAAAGAGCTCTCCTACTTACAATTACAAAGACAAACTACCTATTTATATGGTCAAACCTACTAAACATAGTCAAAGTCAAACTCCTATAAGAAAAGTCAAACATGCTGACTTTTACAATTATAGACTATATTTAACTTTCAAGACGAATACAATTAACACTGATTTTCAGTCCTAACACAATCTTAGTTACTGAATGTACCATCTAAAAATGTTTAGTGTTATAACAGAAGCTTCTAAGCAAGGCTAAGGATGACAATCAAGCTAAGGCCTTGGGATAGCCTAAGTCTTTGGTCACAGTACCAGAGCTTCTGGTTGCATTACCAGAGCCTCTGGTTGCATGACCAGAGCCTCTGGTTCATCTTACATACTTAGAGAACTAATGGGTAACCCGTCCATCGGTCCTGTGGTTCCACATACAGGCTAAGCAAACCAATGGAATACTATTTCATCGGTCTCTGGTTCAACATCCATACTTAGAGAAATAATGGATTTATCATCCATCGGTCCTCTAGTTCCTCGCACTTTACATCCCAATGGATCTCTGGTCCATCGGCCTCTGGTTTCTCACACTTAGCGTTATAAGATCTCTAATCCATCGCCTATGGTCCTTCTAACCAACGCCTCTGGTTCAATATGAACACTTAACGATATAAGGGATTTTCTACCCATAGCCTCTGGTCCTTTTGACCAGCGCTTCTGGTCCAACATGGACACTTAACAATATAAGGAATTTTCTACCCATCGCCTCTGGTCCTTTTGACCAGC
>NW_020202291.1:26039-37408 GCF_001531365.2 Cynara cardunculus var. scolymus
CGCTTCTGGTCCTTTTGACCAGCGCTTCTGGTCCAACATATACACTTAACAATATAAGGGATTTTCTAATCCTTCACCTCTGGTAGGTCTAGGGCAATGGATATTCATAATTTATGCAACACACACAAAATCATGCTTTTCACAACAATTTCTTATCTTGAGCATACTTTTAGTACAACCGATTAAGTCCTTCTATTATACGTAAATTAAACATAGGTGATCAGGCTTTGTTTAATTGACATATAATAACGTGACCCACTTTGCATAAATATGTATTTAAATCACTTGAAAACCGTTTTGAAAATATTTGGTTATAGTTTGTGGTTTTTAAGGAAAAATCGGCGTTCTCTATAACAGAAACTCTGATACCAAATCTGTCACACCCCGTTAAAGCGGAAACACGAGGTGTAACAGGTAAGCGAGTCACAGCAGCAGATAATAAATAACATCATTCAAGTTTTACAAAAATAAATCAAGTTTAACTTCCATAACCAAATTGAGATAGAATACTTCTTTACAAAAACTTCAAATGTGAACTTAATCGGTATCGCCACAAGTATGCTCCCAAAAACTTCATTTCTTACTTATATCCTGAAAAGCATGAAACATAAAACAAGTCAACTACAAAGAGTTGGTGAGTTCACGGGTTTTCACATGCACAAAACATTTTAATGCATAAATCATTACTTGCAAAACTATACACACTTTTTGCACATAATAAATGTAAATTCATAACGATGTTTAGAAACTTGAGATGCTACTGAGTCTTTCCTGACCAATGTGCCCCATTATTTTACGAATGACCATAAGTAGCCCGTACACTCACTTAGGTCCCACAGTTCGTAATAGTACTAATTCAGCGRTGGTCCAAATTCCACATGATTAGACCAATAAAWCATAGGTAATGTGCACCCCTTTCTGGGTGGGACTGTCAACACAATAGCGGCTATCCACAATTACCACGGCCCGGGGACATGCCTGAGTTAACAAGTAGCGTTTACGGATGGGAACTTTATTTGGAAACATACTCCCAAGCACATCAATTTAGCATTTATATCATAATGCAAAACAGTCAATATTTCATGACATAAATAAAACTTGACTAAACAGTTCTTTAGTCCAACGGTTTTGACTAAACAGTTCTTTAGTCCAACGGTTTTGACTAAACAGTTCTTTAGTCCAATGGTTTTAAGCAAAGCATCGACTAAACAGTTCTTTAGTCCGATGGTTTCATAAATAAACAGTATAGTTTGCATAACTTCATGTTTTTCCCCCAGTTTAAATAAACAAAAAAATTAAAAGTGGGGCCGTGAAAACTCACAGGTTTGCTGATGAATATCCAAGGAGATGACGTCTGAAGCTCTACACGTCCTGCCCTAACCTTCCTAAACAGTCCAATGACCGGAAATTAGATCATCTATGGGTTCTTGACAAAGATAAAGTCAATTCATATTTTATGTAATGCCAATGGGTTTTATGAATTAAAGTTGATACTTATTTTATTTGCTCTGAAAATAGCCTAAAAATGTATATATTTATAATCAATTCCTTTGCGCATAAAGCTGCCATTTGGACAGAATATAATTTCTAAATCTGACATTTTGTTCTCATAAATGATTGCCAAAAAGGAACCTTCTACAACTCTTTTTATGTCCAAATTTTATATCTACCATAAAAGGGAGTTAAACAGACTTTTCCCAAATTTCAAGAGTTTTGGATTGTTTTAAGGTAATCATAATTACCCTACCCCTTTTGAGTGACACACCCCCCAAAACAGATTGCACGCTCCTCGAACGACGGCTATTTTGGGCGTCTAAACTTAGTATTTTTCAAGGATTTTAAATTATTTTAAAGCTAACCCATTAAGCTAGCTTCTAAAAGAAGATTGTAACACCTGGAATTTTCTTTCCTTTCTTTTCTCTACTCCAACCACGTTAGTATTCCTTATCTCCATCTCCGTCTCGACAGTGTGGTAAGCGTGTGGTAAGTGTGCTCTAAATCTATATATATATATATATATATTGTTTTATGCATATTAGGAGTGTAGACCCTCTTTGTTATTTAATTAGGTGCTTCTAATAAAATGGAAAAGGAGAATGCATTGTTATAATTTTGGATTTGAATGTGTTATTGAAAAGAGTTTACCTTTTGAAAAAGGGGGGGGTATTACCCTCTACATTTTAGTCCTAACCTTTAGACTTTCCACGTCATAGAAGTTCTTCCTCTGGACTTTGAGTCCTTACCTACTAATCCTATCTTGGAAGGAAGGTTGTGCTTACATTCTGAAGGAGGGACTGCACCTGAGAAAAAAAGGAAAAAGAAAAGAAAAGAACAACAGAAGTTCTCTCATTCGAGGGAAGAAAGAAGAAAATCAAAGGGGGGAAGGGGGAAACTGCAACAAGACCAAAAGAAAAACATTAGGCACGAAAGTGTTGTTTCCTTTTCTCGACCGGCCAGCAGGCGGCTGTGTTCCATCGCTTCTTCACCCAAACAGCAATCTGCTGTGTTGTTTCCGTCGTGGTCCTGCTAAACAACGAGGTTACTGCTGCGCCAAAGATCTCAGCAAACTGCAACAGCAAGCAGCAAGCCTGCTGTGTTGTGTGCCCGTCTCGCTGCTGCACGTTTCGAACAGCAAGCAGCAAGCCTGCTGTGCTGTATGCCCTGTCTCACCTTCTGCACCAAACAGCCGCTACCTTTCCGACCTGCACGACAGTCGCTGCCTTCCCGATCTGCATACAACCGCTGCCTTCGTCGAGTCTGCGTGCAATTGCGGTCCGTGTCTGCAGTGACCCTCCTAGCAAGACAGCAAACAGCAGACCCTGCTGTGCTATCCGTTCGTCGCCTCGCCAAGACGGCAGCCCGCTGTGCTGTCCGTTTGCTGCCTCGTCAAACAGCAGCGCTTGCTGCACTTTCTGCACCATTACAACAGCAGCATTTTAGTCACTGAGCCGCACCCTGCATAGACCCAGCAACAGCAGCAGTAGCTACTGTACCACGCTGCACTTCCCCTCTTTAACCATTCAAGGTGAGTTCAACTTTAATTCTCAAATTGAGACCTCTCACTGTAAATGCAAAGCACTTTGACTGCCTTATGCTTTAACTTCATACATTCATTTAGTTGAGATAAAGGTTTTCGGGCCAAATCGTTGAACTAGTTATATTCCATAATCGAACATAGATGGATCTTGATTTAAGTTTTTTTTATACTTGGTGAAATACCCTTGGTTTCATTACTTTGTTCATGTGAAGGTTGGTGTAAGTTGAAATTAGACATTGTGATCATTATGTAAACTTCAAATCATCCTCTCACATCCGCTCGGAAATAGGCACTGCGATTATTGTGTAATTTCCGAGGTAAAGGGTTTATGATCACTACAGACTACATGACTGGTTTAGGTTGATGTCGATGGTTTTATACCGATAAGTGATGTTCTACAACGTTGATCTATGACTTACTTTGTGTTCTGTCATAGTTAACGGCAAATCGGGTCTCCCCCGTCATCTTCGGATGTTCGTCTTCACCCCAGTAAATTGGTGCCTTCATGTTCACTTGTTCGGTTTCAAATTTACTACATGTGTTTATATGAACCATACATGCATAGGGGTTACTGACTTATTTGCACGTTTTCTTTTGAACTCACTAGGCGTAAGCCTAACACCTCTTCTTGATATGTCTTGTATATCAGGTTCCTTTAGCGGCGGGGTATCGAAGGGTTGAGAAGTTTGTTGTTCGTAAATGTCATTTTTGTAGTCAAAGCACTTGGTGATTTGAGCGTTGCAATTTTGGTTGAAGTTCATTTTGTTAGAGATGGTAGAGACACCCGTTCTTAATCTAGGCAAAGAATTGTTTAGATTATTAGGTTGTTAATTATCGTCTCAGTTTTAGTTCGTAAACGCTTTACTTCCCACTTTTGTTGGGTGATCAACTTATTTTAACTTTCAAAAATTTTATTGTTTTGTATCACCGGTTAAGATTATCCCCTTCCTCGTTGTATTTTTTTTTCTCTTTCTTTTTTATTTATCTATTTTTTTAGAGTGTTACAAAGATTCACTCATTTTTAACGAGTTTTTAAGAGAGTTTAACCGATTTAAGATGCATGCAGAGCTCTGTCAGTAAAACTCTTTTTGCATCAAAACCTTGTGTCAAGAACTTGAAAGTTCAAATCGTAATATTTTTGAGTGAGATTAGTTGCATCAAAATACGGTTTAGAAGAGAAGTCAGAACATTAGGTCTTCTTTCGTGATTAAATATCACATGCAATGTGGTTTTCTCCTTCTTTCATAGAGTTCAAAGTTCGTGGCTCATAGATTATCATCATTTTGGAGACATTTAAATGTCTGTGATGTATAATCTCCCCTTTTTGAATTTCTCTAGAAATTTTTAGTTATTAGAACGAGAAGTAGATGTATAAAAGCAAGAATCTTTATTATTACAAAGGATAAGATAACTAGTATCATACATTTTTCTTATATTCTTGAATATTCTTCAAGATTGACAGAATTTCAAAAGGCTTGCTTGAAGATGGAATCGGCTGGAGGGAGGTTTGTTTTAGAGAGATGAAAAGTTTAAGCTGATGATAATTGGAAATGAGAGTTTTCAAAGGATGTGGGGCATTTATATGTGGATTTTAAAGAAGGAAATGGGTTGGCCTCTAAAGGCCCAAACCCAATAAAACTTTTTCTTTTTCTTTTAAACAAGAATAAGCCCATTATAACCCAAAAATATAATTTGCCAAACATTATTAAAAATGACATTATTAAATCCAGGTTCCATTTTTTGACAAAATTATTTGGACATTCAAATGGGACTTTTGTATTTTAATTTTAAAAGTTTATAATATCAACTTTATTTTATTTGGAGCATTTCTAAAATATTTGGCATTACACAAGTTAACTTCATCAGTTACCCRCTRAGGCGTGATCTTYCGAACTATAATTTGGGAACTAAGYCAGATGAATTCTAATCATCGTGACTAGATCCTAATAAAATATAATTCTAAATATAGAATCTCTAATAAGGTGCTAACCTGAAGCTCAGAAATGACAGAATGTCACATAATAATTGAAGATGAAATAGCCTTGGAGACAAATCCAGTGATCGAGCCAATGATTGAAAAGCCGGTGGACTCCACTGTAGAGACAAGGTTGCTTCTGGATTTGTCTGCCAACGTGGGCTTTAATGAAGCATTTTCTAAAGTACTGGGTGGAGATTAGGATTTTGGTGAAAACATCGACAATATTGATGAGTCATCCGGAATGTACTTTGACTTTGAAGTCGATATCAATGAATAAGAACCTATCTTCCCATTCCAGGATGATCATTAGACTCCTTCTGAACCCTCCACTGCAGTTGGTCATGATGTTACTAAAACTCCGAGAGCGATGTATGATCCTACTGAGATTTTTTCTAAGAATTACGTGTCGTTCGCAATTCGTGCTAATGTTCCAGGTTACGACAGAGCAAGGATCAGAGAGCCTTACTTGGAATACATCTACTTCGGCATCTTTCTTCGACATCGGAAAGCTCTTAACGCTGACAAGATTCTTGGGATTCACAAAGAAACCCGCAATTATCGTTTAGAGTACAAGCTTTTTCTCAAGGCGAAACATCTCCCGATCAGCCAAGTACGGACCAAACATCGTGTTTTCTCCAACAAACAAATTGATGCACAAAAACTTCTTAGAGTTTGATATCATGTGTTCACTGTTACAAGACAAGATGGGAAGGTCTGGTTATTCAGTGAAGCTGATTTCTCTAATTTGTATTTAGAAGACTTGGAGCACATGTATCACGAACTTCAGAATATGACTGTCAGAAGAGAAGGAGCAGTTGTTGCTCTTAATGATATCAAAATATTTATGCGGAGTCATGTCAAAGTATCAATGGTTCTTGATATCCAAATGGGTCTTGAAGACAATCAAAAGATCATTAATCTGAAAAGACCAGAACAAGAACTTGAAGATATTGAAAGATATCCTCTGTATATTATTCTTGAAGAACCAGAGTTCGGTGTGGTGTATAGTGCGGAAGGTCGGATAAAAAAGTTTATGAGATTCAGTGAGCTGAATAAATACTGTGATGGCACTATAAGGATGGTACGTCGGGCGCTTGAGTCGATCAAAGTTAACAATGATAAAGCCGCGGAATCAGAGAAGATGAGTCCGAAGGAGAGGTATCTACTGATCAATGCTCTGAACCTGCTTGATGATAAATTGCAATATTGGAGTGCGTTAAGGAGGCTAGAGACACTACTTCGGCTTAGAAAGGCAAGATTTACAATGTCTCAACCTTGAATCCAAAGGGAGAGATTGTTGTGTTCAAGAATGTGCTTAATTGCTGTATTCAAGTTCTCCCGTTGTAATTGTCTTTGTAGTAGTTAGTCTTTGTTATTTTCCTAGTATAAATAGTAATTAGCTGGTTAATTGTAATTAGTTTTACTAATCATTTTGTACTTTTCTCTCAATAAATATCATTCTCAAGATTGGTGAAAATCTCTCTATACTCTCTAATTGTGTTCTTGAAGATTAATCTGATTGTGTATGATATTTGGGAATCACATCCCCTAAATTAGTGCATCATAAGCATATTATTCTGATCAGCACTGTAATGACACCTGCAAAATAAGATCAAACAGATTTTGGTACCCAAACGAACTTGGGTCCTTCTTTGTTAGTATCAGGTTGTGGGATGTTGTAACTTCCAAACCATCTATTCTTATTTGATGTTTTCTTTTTTGCACTTTTAACAGGATGATCATTTATACAATGAGATCCATACCAGTTATAATTATCATATATGTTGTCTCCAGTCCAGCTGTTGTACCTGTTCCTGTTCACAAAATCAGTTTTCTTGCATGTGGAGTACATGATTCTTCTCTTGCTAAGATTAATCAGATCAGTAGTAGATCTCACAAAACAAGGAATATTATTGTTAGTAACAACAGAGTTTCGGGACAAAACGGATTCAGATTTATTAACCCAAATACTTTTAACTTTTATCAGGTTGTGAGCAATGCTTTCAGACAGTTTCTGATTTTGGCTCAAACATTCTTCTCTGATGTCGTTCTTTTTTTTATTTATCTTGGCTCGTTCCAAGATAATCAGCTGCTCAAAATCAGAGATCTGCTTTAACAGCATTTTAGCATTCAGCTCGAGAGAGTTGATCTTATTTTCATAAGATACGCGTTCAGCACCAAATCTTTTCTCTTTTTCAATAAATCTCTTCGTCTCTTTCTCAAAATTCGTTCTTTCAAAATTGAAACTATTTTCAGTTTCCAAAGCTTTTTCTTTCTCTAAGTCCAGTAACTTCCTTAACTCACTCAGATCACTCTCAAACTTATGAAATTTTTTAGTGAAATCCTCAGTCTCAGTATTATTCCTTGGAGAGTTTCTCTCAGTCTGTAGTTCACTTCTAACCTCTTGAAGTTCATTAAACAGATCTTTATTAGCGTTACTCCACGTTTTCAATTCGTCATCATACTCTTTTCTGAGAGACCTCAGAGTTTTCTCAAGCTTTTCAAACTTAAGCGTGAAGTCCTTTTCAACACATTCACTTCTTTCTTTATGTTCTCGTTTTAAATCTTTAATACATTCCACATTTGCATGATTTCATAGAGCATATTGATATATTTATCTGTATAGTCCTTCACACTCTTTTCCAGTTCAGAAATTTTAACTCTCAATTCCATGTTCTCTTTCTCAAAAAAAACTTTCATTTTAGAAATTAGATTGATCACAAGAATCTAATTTGATGAAATCAATAAAAGAAATCAAAATCAATCAAATAAGCTCAAAAAAATACCAGAAAAACACAAAACTGTTGAGAAATCATAAAATCAACGAAAACAGTTAAAAATAGTAAAAAAAGTCAAAAACTGTTGAAAACAGTTAAAAACTGTTAAAAACAGTAAGAAACTATTAAAACTGAAGAAAAAAACAGTTTACGCGACGCAAAACAGTTCAAAATTCTCAAAACAGTTCAAAAACAGATAAAATCCAAAAAAAATGTGGAAAAAAGAAAGAAGAAAAAAAAACATCAAGAGTAATTAAAAGAAATCCAATGGGCTTGAGAGAAAAAGAAGAGAAAAAAAATAAAGAAGTGCCCACGGTCCAACAAGAAAGCAATTAGGGCTCAAAACAAAATAAGCAATGAAGCTCAAACTATTATACAAATTACAGTCGGCACAAGGTAGTGACTGGATACCAGATGAACTCCGGTCAAGGTGATATCCGTGGAAGAAAATCGCTTGGGCGAGAAATGAAGGTATAAATCGGTCAAATCCGACCAAGGAGCTGAGCGAGGTAGACCAAAAACGGTGAAGAAGCTATGCGATAAACTCAAATACGGACAGCTTTGTGAGCGAGAAATTCTAAGTCCGGCTGACGAGGTATGCAAAATCCATCCAAAAACCGAGTCTGTGGGCTATGAAGACTAATCCTGGAACGATGTATACAAATCCGAATAGGCTTTTGTTCGATAAACAACAAGTCCGGTCACGGCTATTTCCTGATTACAAGTTATGCAAGTCAAAACATGTAAGCCTTGTACGATGAACCAGTAATACAAATGGGAAAATTCAAATCCGGCCAAGCTATTGAACGATGAAGCTTACAATTTAGAGAGAAAATCGATCAAATTCTACAGTTTGGTAATGCGATTTAGGTCAAATATGCGAGGAAGATGAAGTCGACTGAGAAAGCTATATCGGACAAAAGTGAAATTGGCCAAGACTTTTGGCCGATGAACACAAATCCTAGTGATGGATGAACTCAAGTCCGGGAAATGTGTTGTCCGATAAAACAAAAAGCTCGCGACTGTCTTGAACGAGGAAGACCAAAACTCGAACAAAGCTGTGAGCGAGGATTGCAATCTCTGGATGGTCTATTGAGCGATAAGGATGGAATATGGATGACCTGTTGAGCAGCTTGAATACGGACAGGAAGGATAAGCGATTTAGGTGAAGATGATTCTGTGTTGAGCAAGGAAGAATCTGTCAGCTGATGAAACTCAAACTCGAATGAAACAACAAGCGATTTATACAATCCCTTGGATGATGAAACCCAGAATACGGTAAAGGCTATATGCGATGAAACCCAAAATCGGATGAAGCAGTGAACGATTTACATATTTTGGACAAGATTGTATTTGATTAAGACTGAAATCGATACACCCTTGAGCGATTAGCAAAACCCAGTTGGAATCCAGATGAAGAGATGTGTGATGAACCCTTGAATCCGTATAAGCCTGTGTCCGATAACCTATGCGATGAAGATGATATCCCTGTGAAATGAAGAACGTATTTAGACAAAATCCGGATGAAGGCATGAGCGATTAATCTTGAAATCGGATGAAGGCTTGAGTGATTTAAACTTGGGATGAGCAAGCTTCTTGAATCCGACTGAGACTGTGTTCGATGAAGATGAAGAACCAAAATGGGTTGGGCGATAAACTAATCCAGATGGGTTGGGCAAAAACACCAAACAACACAATTATTAACTAAAAAACGGATCAAAACACTGAGTTTTTAAAAAAAAATCAAGAACACGAGATTTTTTAAAAACACAAAATTCACCAGAAACTTTGAAAATCAAAGAACAAAACACAAATATTTGTGTATAACAAAGATTCACGTTGTGTTTCCGCACATTTTGATTCTGGTTTTAACACGAAAACACAAAAATTTTCAAAAAATTTGGATCAAACTCAAATGAAAAAGATGAACATGAAGAACATATGAAGAGCATTCAAAAAAATTCCAAAAAAAATCTTCAAAAATTCTTCACAAACAATGATTTTTTCTCTTGATTTCGTGCACAATCTGCTCTGATACCAATTGTTAGTCTCTGTTATGATCAATCTTTATAAAATTTCATTAATCAATGGCAGATATGGATTTAGCAATAAGAACACTATGAAGGAGGTGAGAGAGAAATCAAATATTCAAACTCTATTATATGTAACTGATTTTACAAATGAGCTCATTCCTTATTACACAAAGACAAAAGACTTATATAGGGTCAAACTTCAACCCACTAGTCAAAGTCAAACTTCATAAGGAAAGTCAAATATGATGACTTTACAACAATTATATACAATAGTAACCTTTCAAGTTGAATACAATTTACACTGAAATTCAGTCCTAACAATACTGCCTTATAAACCAGATTTATCAAAAGTCTTAAAAATAATTTTTAATGCACAAAGTAATATACATTTATGCACAAAGTCTTAAAAGTCTTAA
This sequence comes from Cynara cardunculus var. scolymus, assembly GCF_001531365.2. Taxonomy (NCBI): domain Eukaryota; kingdom Viridiplantae; phylum Streptophyta; class Magnoliopsida; order Asterales; family Asteraceae; genus Cynara; species Cynara cardunculus. The sequence goes on from NW_020202291.1 coordinate 36,281, forward strand.
AAACAACTCATAATGCCTTAAGTACTACTACTTTATGCATCCAGTCTTAAAATCTCTTAATCTAAAATTAAAATAACATATAGTACAGGTTACCAATGTACATTATTACTTTTTTTTTATGTTCCCAATATACTTTTGACACATTTCACTATGCCTTCACCCTCTCATACATCTATGTCTTCTCCACATCCCCTAAGGTGAGATTCAAACTGATATTCACCATGAGTTATTAAAAGTTCTCTCATTCACTTTGCTCTAGAGCTCTCGGTCTCTTGATTCTTTACTCTTGGTGTAAATCGAATGCATTTGTGAAGCCGTTTAAATATGTTGGATTTTAAACTGTCATACAATTTTTTTCATCGATAACTGTAATTGGAACCATAACTCTTATTTATTCAAATTGTATTAATATGTAAAGACCAAGTGAAACTTATATCATCGTTAAATCTTCTCTAACAAAATCAGTGAAACTTTAAAATCGTTAAAATTCACGGCTCCAATCGCATTGCACGGGTACAAAACTAGTATATATATATATATATATAGTTTGTTTCTGTTGGGTTCAAGATTAGTGCTTAAATGTTGTATTCAAGTTTCTCCTTTTACTTAGTTTTCTTGTAATTAGTTTAGCATTATTTTCTTTAGTATAAATAGTCTTTTCAGTGTATTCTGTAATTACACATTGATTACATCATTAATCAAAAAGRTGATTTGACAGMAATTATTCTCTCTCTCCAATCTATATTGAATTCATATTCTGTTCTTGAGATTTAGTGAAGGTTGCTTCAAGATTCGTATGAAATCTGGACTTTTCAATTGGTATCAGAGCAAGCTGCAGCAGTTTGGATTTGAAGATATCCATTTTACACATTTTGCACGAATTTTTAAGATTTTTTCAATCTGATTCTTCACTGTTCTTCACTGTTCTTGATATTTTTTTTGACCGGATTGGTTTTTGTGCCAAATTTGTTCAAAATTTGAGTGTTAGAGATAAAAAATTTGTATCGCTAGTTTCGGTTTTGTATTTCAAACATCTTTGATTCACACTTTTTTGCATTTTACACAAGTTTTTAAGGCTAAAATGTCTAAATTCGATTTTTAGCTTTCTGGAAAAAGTCCATAAAAACT
>NW_020202292.1:0-3629 GCF_001531365.2 Cynara cardunculus var. scolymus
TCTTTGGCCTTGAAGCTGTAGTATTCATCGATGCAAATCGAACGATTGTTCTTTAGCGTCTTYCTTCCACCTTCGATTAATTTCTTCAGTTCTGTCCATATGTCCATGGATAGTTGACAGTGATCGATGCATTTGAAGATGTCGTTAKGAATAGCCATGATTAACAACCGTTTACATTTGTTTCCTAATTCGACGATTACCTTGTCTTCATCAATCCAGTTTGCTTCGGGTCGAGGCTCATAATGCTCAGGTATTTCTGCGGTAGTTTGAGTTGCAGGAACTCTTGGAATGAGGTTCATTGGAACATAAGGAGGATTGTACAGGAATTCGCAAATCCTAGGATGAATACCCTCAAGAAAACTCACCATTCGGATTTTCCATTGAGGAAATTCCTCACGAATGAGCGTGGGAGGTTTGGACTGTGAACCCGTACTCATGAAGGAAGCGTTGGCCGTATTCGCCATGGATTGAAGAAGAATCAAGAGAAAATAGGAGAAAATTGATAAAATAGTAAAAAACAGAGTAAACTTGGAGAGGAAGTTTTTGTGTTCTAGAGTCGAAAAAGGATGAATACCAAGAACAGAAATAATCAAATTAAAATTTAATTACGGCTTTGATACCAATTTTTAGGATCGAATAACTCAGATTCTTGGTATTAAAACTTACTTGAATGATCGGTTAGACAGTAGTAGAGCAGCGGAAACAATATCAATCAAACAGGTAGAAACAATAAGAACACAATGAAGAACAGATGATGAACACATGGAGAATTGCTTTAAATGATTTTCAATAGATTGAAAATCTTTTTCGATTACAAATCTAGAAGCACACTAAATACAAAGGCCTACGCTGCTATTTATACAAGCAAGTAACCGTTTCCTCACACGACCTTAAGCTGTCAAATCTGAGCTGTTCTTTTAGAACAAGTTATAGACAAGCTCATGTGAAAGTCACGAGCAGCTAATAAACCTAAGTAAAATAAAACGTGCTTAAGATAATCTATACAGACAACATTTCTCCAGATCCTCTGTGAGACTTCACAGAGGCTCTGCTGGATGAAACTTTGTAGAGCGCAGAGGAAATCTTCCAGAACCTCTGTGAGACACGACAGAGGTTCTGTCGTCTTTGACTTGTAGCATTGTGTTTTCAGAGGAGAAGTTTCCAGAACCTTTGTGATGGATGACAGAGGTTATGTCACTTGAATCTTGTAAGATTGAGCTACTTCTGTTGATTGTCCTTTGTTGTCTTCTGTGACAGATCAGCTTCTGTCAGTAGTTGCTGTTTTACTTTTTCTATACTTTTACATTTAAAGAATGAGAGCTAACAGGTATGTTGATGTGCAATGCTTTAAACACTTCCAAAAACTTCTTAAATTGTAGTTCTTCCTTTTGGTTCCTTAACCTTTGGGGAAAAGGAACATAAAGAGGAACTGGCTTTATGATAGCTTTGTTTGGTTGTGCTGAGCAAGATGGGTCCAGAGTGCCAAGAGTCTTGGTCTTACTTTCTTGAGGTTCAGATGGGATTACAACTTTGGTTTTTGGACCTGTTATAACCTCATCCTCAATTGGCTTTTTCCTAGCAACTTCTTCTAGAAATAACAATGGATAGTTCGACTTAGGAGGAACAAAGGTGGTGGACTCAGGAAGTGGGTTATCCAAAGGTTTAGGTGGACTTTCAGTAACAGGGACCATAGGTGTAGTCTCAAGTTTAGACACAACCTGTTCACTTTCTATTGGTATGGTCTCAATTAATTCCTTACCACTCCTAAGAGTTACTACCTTCACATGTTCTTTTCCTAGATCTCTCGGGACTTCGGTGTTACTAGGTAAAGTACCAAGGGTTCTACTATTCTGATTAACAGCAAGTTGGCTAACTTGCGTTTCCAGGTTTCTCATGGCAGCACTTTGTTGATTGAACAAAGATTGATTTTGAGTCATCATTTGCTGCTGTGCCTGGGACCGAGCCACCAGTCCTTTTATCATAGCTTCCAAGGAAGATGATGAATCGAACTGTGGAGGTGGTTTAGTTTGAAAAGGTGGTTGATTATTTTGAAAATTCTGGTGATGGTGACTCTGAGAATTAGAACTGCTTGCATGATGTTGAAAATTAGGGTTTCATTGTGGCCTATGGACTGGGGGGTTCAAACTTGGACTATTCCATGAAAAATTTGGGTGCTGTCTCCAACTGGCATTGTATGTGTTAGTGTAGGGATTCGATCTGTTATGAACATAATTCACAGATTCAGAATTATGTGAACACAGTTCATAAGAGTGTTCCCCTCCACAACATACACATTGCACTGAGAGGGCACCTGGAATAGGTGATGTGACAGCTGACTGCACTCCTTGGCCAGAAGTTAGATGTTTAAGCATATTGGCCATAGTAGAGAGTTGTGCTGTTAATGCAGTATATGCATCAACATCATGTATTCCTGCTGTCTCCTTTTGCGGTTGAGCACGTGGATCAGCCCAATGTCCATTATTAGCAGAAATTTTTTCTAGGATCTCATATCTTTCATTGTAGGTCATAGCTGTAAAGGCTCCGCCCGCAGTCGCATCGAGCATTTGTTTTGCCATGGGATTTAACCCATTGTAAAACGTCTCGAGTTGAATACAGTACGGGATGCCATGGTGTGGGCATCTCCTTAACAACTCTTTAAACCTTTCCCAAGCGTCAGGAACAGCTTCATCGACCATTGTTTAAAAAGACAAATTTCATTCCTGGACTTAGCGTTCCTGGTTGGTGGAAAATATTTTCGCAAAAACTTTTCCGCCATATTACTCCATGAAGGCATACACCTCGGAGTTAATGAATTGAACCATGCCTTTTCCTGATCCCTAAGAGAAAATGTGAATAAAGTGAGTCTTAGAGTGTCATTAGACACTCCCAGGATCAGAAAAGCATCAGTGATTTCCATAAAGGATTTCAAATGTGAGTGTGGGTCCTCCGAAGGTAATCCGGAAAATTGTCCGTTTGTTTGCATCATGTGAAACATAATCGGTTTTAGTTCAAAATGAAGAGCGGTCATATGCGGTCTAACTATCCTAGAATTTAATTGCTCAAAATCCGGAATGGCATAGTCCATGATCCGTCCATTTTTGGAATTTGCCAAATTAATAATATTTGGAGTTTGCTCTCTTGGTTGTTCATTATTTTCCGACTATGTTTCCTCATTATGATTATTATGGTAGTGGTGTTCTTGCTGAAAATTCGGAAAAGATGGTATTGTCCCAAAGGCAGGTGGTTGGTTTTCTAAATGTGGAATCTCAGGGATGTTTGGGGGAGGTAACTCCATGTGGGAGAGATTAGAGAAAAAAATGCTCTTTGAGCTCTCCTTCTTTGGCGAAACGTTCTCTCAATATCGGGATCCAATTCAAAAATTTCCCCGCGATGTCTCCGTCACATACACTACTTTTAAAAACGGTTTTAAAAAAATGGGACGAGAAAAATCAAATCTTTTACTTTACTAAAAAGAAAACTTTTAACTAACTAATCCCCGGCAGCGGCGCCAAAAACTTGATGGGTCGTGGAAACCACAAACACAAACAACAATCAGGACTAAAAGCAAGTATACAAATAGTCCTAATATCGTTTTTCAAGTAATAAAAGTGGTACAAGTACCGGATATC
>NW_020202292.1:4179-7324 GCF_001531365.2 Cynara cardunculus var. scolymus
TGCAAACGATGGCTCAGCTTAGAGTCCACGACACTTTAACACTTTCAAAGTGATCAACTCATCAAGAAGTGTCATTGGTTTCATAAAACTTGAAATGAAAAAGTAAAACATCGTTGTAACATGAAAGGGTCGACTATATTTTAGTTTAAAAACTCACCTTTTTCGTCATACACCCGAGCTAATAAAATTAGCAACTCATGACGAAAAGTAAATGACAAGAATTATAAAGTGCGGTAAATAAAGACATAATATAACTACGGAATATAAATGACGGAATAATAAAAATGCGGAAAACATAATAAATAAATGACGGAAATAAAATGCAWGTTAGCGTAAATAAATAAAAGACGGAATATAAATAACGATAATATAAATAAAGCGATTAAATAAAGCGAGTAAATGGAAAGCGATTAAAGAACTTGAAATGCCAAAAGTTTTATAATATTAGAAAGCAACTTATTCTTCAAGTAGTTGGGAGAACTACTTGAGAGAAAAGTGTGGATTAGAAGAGAGAGGTGTTGAGGTGTATTTGAAACTCCTCCCAACAACCCTTTTTATAGTAAGGTTGGAGTGAGGGCAAAATAGTCATTTCACACCCACCTAGTTCAAAAGCAACTAAAAAGTACATATTACAAACTAATATTTAGAAAGGAACTACAATAAGTCTTGTTAAACATCTAATCAGATCAAAATACAGCTGGTTCTACTTTAGGAAGCTTTCATGTGTCTTCCAAAGTCATGTCAATCACCTCCAAGTCTCATCCATCTCTCTATCAGCCATCAGGTCATGCTACCACATTCCCGCAGCATCAACCTGTTCCAATCTGTCCAAAATAAGATCAATTTAGACCAAAATCCACTAAAACAGGTTCAACATTCTTCTTAGCATAAAAACAWAGAAMAKAGATAAAATGACTCAAAGTTGGGATATAAATAGAAAATAACATATCTAAAAGAGAATAAAAAGGAACTTTACGTACTAAATACTTAGTACGTATCACCAAGCGACCTCGAATTGAAGGTGCCATATTTGCACCAACAAAGCAATTTTCTAGGAATTTCAATCTGAGATTCGCTCAATCCCAAGCTAGATCGCAACCTCAATCTTGGTCCCAAGCTTATAGCCTTCAATCAAATGCTCCTCCACCCTGTTCTATTTGCGGTAAGGCTCATCGGGGCCGATGCAACACTGTTCGCCCGGAAGTTAGATGTCATGGTTGTGGTGAAGTTGGACACGTGATACCGAACTGCCCGAGGAGGGATATGACATGCTACTCATGTGGTGCTATATGCCATCGTCAAAGAGAATGCCCTTGATCTAAACCTGAGGAAAGTAAGGCTTCTGTTCACCGACCTTCTACTAGTGGTGTTGCTTGTCAATAGGAGGAGGTACCGCGCGTCCAGGCCAGAGCTTTTCAAATCACTGCTGAGGAAGCTCGAGATAAACCGGATGTGGTTATGGGTATATTTCTCGTTAATTCTCATCCCGCTCGTATCTTATTTGATTCTGGTGCTACTAATTCATTCTTTTCTCATACGTTTGCTCGATGTTTAAACTTTGTGCCATTTGTGCTTGCTAAATCTTTTTACGTTGACACTGCTGATGGCACATCTATGCTAGCTGATAAAGTTTACAAAGATTGTGTGTTGTAATTAGATGAGCATGAGTTTTTCATAGATCTTGTACCGATGGATATCCATAGCTTTGATATAATTATTGGTATGGATTGGTTGGCTAAGAATCGGGTTGATATTTTGTGTTTTCAACGCATAATCCGTATACCGAACGACGTCGACTATTTATATGTTTACGGTGAAAAGCGTAAAGGGGACGTAAAGTTGATTTCTACGCTTAAAGCTCGAAGACACCTATCTAAAGGTTGTTCTTCCTATTTAGCCTATACTTTTGATGCGTCGAAAGAGGTAAAAAAAACGGTTAGTGACGTACCGGTTGTGTGTGAATTTCCGGATGTATTTCCCGGGGACTTACCCGGTTTACCTTCTGATAGACAAGTTGAATTTTGAATTGACTTAATTCTTGGTGCAACGCCGATTGCTAGGACGCCATATCGTCTGGCTCCGGCTGAAATGAAAGAAATGAAGAATCAACTGCAAGAACTTCTCGATAAAGGTTTTATCCGACCGAGCACTTCTCCTTGGGGTGCTCCAGTACTATTTGTCAAGAAGAAGGACGGTTCAATGCGTATGTGCCTCGATTACCGTGAGTTAAACAAAGTAACGATCAAGAACAAATATCCACTTCCGCGTATCGATGATTTGTTCGACCAATTGCAAGGTGCGAGTTACTTCTCTAAAATTGATTTACGGTCGGTTTATCATCAACTGAGAGTGTGTGAAGAAGATGAATCGAAAACGGCTTTTCATACACGTTATGGCCACTATGAATTTTTAGTTATGCCATTCGGTTTAACTAATGCACCTGCAACATTCATGGATATGATGAATCGCGTGTGCCGGCCAATGTTGGACAAATATGTGATAGTGTTTATACAAGATATTCTTGTATATTCCAAATCTGAAGCGGATCACGTGAAGCATTTGTGTGAGATCCTTGAAACACTTCGACAAGAGCGTCTATATGCTAAATTTTTGAAATGTGAATTTTGGCTACGTCAGGTGCAATTCTTAGGTCATACGATTTCTTGTGACGGTGTGTCGGTTGACTCGTCCAAAGTTGAAGCTGTAAAGAATTGGGAGCAACCTAAGAATGCATCTGAGATTCGTAGTTTTCTTGGACTCGCTGGTTATTATATACGAGATTTCTCTAAAATTTTCGTGCCTTTAACTTCGTTGACCTAGAAAGATGTCAAGTTCGAATGGGGTGAAGATCAAGAGAATGCTTTTCTGCTGTTAAAGCTTTGTTTGTCAAATGCTCTTGTTCTAGCTTTACCAGAAGGTAGTGACGACTTGGTAGTTTACAACGATGCTTCTAAACTGGGTCTCAGTTGTGTTCTTATGCAGCGAGACAATGTAATTGCATACGCGTCGAGACGGTTGAAAGATTATGAAAAGAACTATCCAACTCATGATCTTGAGTTGGCAGCGGTCGTTTTTGCACTAAAATGATGGCGTCATTACTTATATGGTACCAAATGTCAACTATTCACAGATCATAAGAGTTTGG
>NW_020202292.1:7744-8316 GCF_001531365.2 Cynara cardunculus var. scolymus
ATGTTGAAAGTTTCCCCTTGGAAGGGTATTCTACGATTTGGTAAGGAAGGTAAGCTTAGTCCACGTTTCGTTGGACCATTCAAAATCATTGAACGTATTGGCAAACAAGCATATCGACTTGAACTTCCAGAAGAGTTGTCTGGTATTCACGATGTATTTCATGTTGAATATCTTCGAAAGTGTTTGGGTAAGTATGATGAAACAATTCCCTTAGCTGAGGTGAAGATTGACGAACGACTGGGATATATCGAGGAACCAAAAGAAATTCTAAACGAAAGAACGGCAAATCTTCGAAACAAGACAATCGATTTGGTATTAGTGAAATGGAAGCATCATCATGGTCCGAATTGCACGTGGGAGAACAAAGAACATATGCCTGCAAAATATCCCGAGCTATTCGAGAAATGAAGATTCTGAGGACAGAATCCTCAAAAGGAGGAGGTAATTGTAACATACACTTTTGCAAATACGTTGCAATTATCCCCTTTATATACGTGTTTATGTGATCAAAACGTAAAATTCGGAAGCAAACTTGAATGCAATAAACTATATATGAAATAGTCGGAATCATC
>NW_020202292.1:8661-13995 GCF_001531365.2 Cynara cardunculus var. scolymus
TCCCAACTCGTAAAAGTCGGTTATACATGTTATTTACCTTCTTTTTCACCCAAAACAGACTCTCATCTCCAAAACTTACTACCAAGCGTGATTTTGGCTTCATAGGGGTTAATCAAGGTTGTTTCAAGGGGTTTTGCTTTATTTTTATGCCAAATTCATCCTCCAATTAAGGTATAACTATTTCATTGGTTAATCTCTTGATTTGAAGCTAGTTAGAGATGAAATCAAGGAAACCTAATCTGAGTTGTATTAGTAATATGTTGTATTTAGATTGGTTATAGCCTAGCTAAGTTGTTATGATGCTTGATTGATGATTTGGAGCTTTCGAAAATGAAGAATATAGGTTGAACTTTGATTTTCTTCATTAATGGCTATTTTGGTGAAATTCTTGAGTATTGATCTTTTAATCAATAATATAAACATGGTTAGATGGTATTTTGATTGTTGGAATAAAGATTGAATCCAAAATATGGATTTTAGCCTATTCGGTTGGTGAATTTGACAGCACCGAATCTATTCGAGATGCTGTTTTGAATGTGTGATAACTTCTTAACCGTAGCTCGGATTGCTACGATTCTGGATATTTTAGAAAGCTTATATGTAGATCTAAACCTGTCTTTTAGACACCTTTTAGAAATAAGGCTTCTAGGTTGGTTATAATTGCGTCTAAAAACTGATAAAAAGTTGATTTTGAGCTGTGAATTATAGTGCCTAAAATGAGTTTAAATTAAGCTCACTTGGTTCTTCTAGAGTGACCGTTGGACGATGTTTAGATGTATATGGAAGTAGAACCTAAGTTGGCTCGATTTTTGAGTATCGAAAAGCACTGTGAGTTTATGGGGCTACTTAACTTGCTATTTGCTAGACATGTGTTATCTATTTGCTACTTGCTTCCATACTCATCCATGTTATGTCTCCTTATCAATTTCAAGAGATTATTGGCTATTGCACTCCGTCCTTCCATACATGCTACTTGGTGGTTACTTTGTGTTTCACCCGGGGAGGCATGTTTAAGCCCATATCAGCTGAGATTACTCGAGTATGGTGCGTATTTGACCGTGTTAGAGTCCGGTCATTTTCCCCGCTGTCCGGGATAGCTCGGGTGGGAAGATCATTCCACTGGCTGGGATAGCTCGGGTGGTATGATATCTACGATATATATTATTGTGATTGCCATGACCGGGATAGCTCGGTGGCAGTACATATCAATTATTGACTTTCACAAAATCTATTTGTTGCATACTTTGATATTCAGATGTATGATTCTCGAATGATGATTACCTACTACATGATTTACATCCTTCGTGATCATTGASTTCCATGGATTACATTTGTGAAGCTTTAGTAGTTAGTAGTTCCCGTTTACTCACTAAGCATTATGTGCTTACCCTTTTAGTTGTTCACATTTTTACAGGCCGTCTAGATAAGACAAAGAACAAGCTCGAGTAGATTGAGATCTTTGCTTTTGGTGCTTCTAGTAGCACGACTTTTTTGGTATTATATAGTTAGTCGAATACAACTATGGATTGTAAATTATTAGTTGTCTTTTGGTTGTAATTAAAGTATCTAGATAACGGGTAGCTAATGTCCTMTATCTTTTATATAGTTTAAGCTTTATGCAAATCTATTAAGTTTATTTTGTCCGTTTTAGGATATTTTGGAAAACAGGTGCTTACGAAAACGTCCTGTAAACTAAGCGGACATTTCGAATTAGAAACTCGTAAATATTATATCCCGTTTGCTTTCTAAAGGTTTAAAACTATAACTTTTGGTGGTTTGTTTATCATTTATAGAAATGAGGTATTACAAACCTTTTATCATTTATGTAAACCGGGTCTTTCACAATAAGAACATTAACAATGTGTATCATGTTCGATAAAGTATCATGAGTAGTGCTTACCTATCGTACATCATGTTTGATGAATACTTCCAACAATGTTGAGTTATGGACTGATACATTTAGTAATTTCATTTTCAACCATGAAAGGTATGTCTGCATAACTTCTGCATTAGATGCATGAAAGTGCAATAGTCACATATGTTACCAGTATAAGATAAATAACAACATGAGTATAATAGAAATGCATAGTACATGTAAAGTTATGCTAATGGGAGAGTTTAAATCAGGGACAAATGGATGTTAAAGACATCACTTTAGGAGGGCATGATCGTATTATGGTAAGTAAAGTAAATAAGGTCCAAAGTATTTTGGACAAAAGAGTTAGTGTAAGAACTTATAGAAGTAATCAACCAAGTTGGCCAACATAGTTACAGAGTGATCAATCGATATTTTATGTCGAAATCGAGGAAGTTTTAGCTGATAAGTCACCTGTCATAAGTTTTGGCAAAGTGTCGAAGTCATCAACAAATTCAGTTATGTAGAAGATATTGTTGATGTATTGGTCAGGAAACGAAAGATCGAAGAACAAGACTACATCTTTGGAACTAGTAATGATATTAAATGAATTGGAACTTCTATGGTTCAAATGTCATGCTAGTTGAAAAATAGATAAGAAATAAGAATTCCCATTAGCTTAGCCGGTACAATTTCGAGGACGGAATTTCTTAAAGGATGGGAGATTTGTGACACCCCAAAATGAGGTAAATAAATAAATTAAAAAGCAAAAAGAACAAGTAAAATAAAATAAAATGAGTTTTATGTTATTGGAAAAAAAATATAAATATATTTGAAAATTGGATTAAAAATGAAGGAAAATATCATATTAGGGGGTGAAATGTATAAAGATATCAAAAGTAATAGATTCAGGGGGCTGAATGCTATTTTATAATAGTTAAGGGTTGGGTCAGAGGTTAACAGGTCTAAACTAGAAGGACCTGTTTTGTAAATATACATCAAATTTGCAAATTCAGAAATGCGAAAACGACCTCTCCTTTAAAGCTTTATATCAGTTTGAATTTTCAACTATTAAGACAAAAAAAGAATAGATATACGTAGCCAACACTTTGCTCTACACTTTTACTTCAAGAAAACCGAACTTTCGTTGAGTTTCGAAAGAGAAATCGGAGGTTGAAGTTCGGGTTCGAAAAGCTCCGTTTATTGACGATTGGGGTAAAATACTCAACCAAATTTCAAATTCTTTATATGGATGGCTTCATTTTTAGGTCTTCTATAAAACCTTAGTAACCTTATGTCTCAGATTTTAGTTTTGAATGTTCGATTTTGAATTTTTTACTGATTTTCGAGTGGTTTTAAGACCTTAACTTTAAACGAGCGTATGAGACTCAATACTTGATAGTTTTCGTTGATTTTTGTTCCTATGGTTGAGGAAAATCATTTTCTAGAGATTTTGCAAAAAGAACTATCGAAAACGATGAAGAAACGAGGCCAAACGGCCTGTTTTTCCGGCTGTTGGTTGTGGTTGTTGGGCCACGTTTTTTTTGGGCTTCCTCTTTTAATTTATTAATTTTGGACCAAAGCTAGCAAGTTATTTATTGGACTACATTTTAGGCTACATATTGTTGTAAGAAAAGAAGTTCATATTCTTTTTGGAGGCTTAATTTTAGTACTAAAGTTATAAGGTTTTGTTAATTTATCCAAGTAAATAAATTTCAGATTAAGTTAATTAGTTTATATTAAGTAATTAATTTAATTTCTAAATTATTTAATATATAAAATTGAATTAATATTTAATTAATATATTATTTAATTTATTTATTTTTTTGAATATTAATATTAGTTAATTATTTATTTTCTAAGAATGATGCTTATATAAATCGGTAAATTTTTTTAACGATTTGAGCGCCGTAATTTGAGTAAAGTAATTATTACACCGTTTTAATTTAGAGAGATGAGATTACAAGATATTAAAATGTTTTTGGGATGCCATCGAGCTTTTAGATTTGGGGCTTGACTAAAGTTAGTCGGGGTTGACCGAGTTGACCAAGGGTTGACTTTTGGCACGTTTGATCCATGTGGATTTTAATGATGGGTCAAATAGAGTTGTTTGAGGCATATTAAGATGCTCGGATACGAAGTTTGACTTTAGGTTGGGTCAGAATGACAATAGTTGATTTTTGTTGACTNAAATAGAGTTGTTTGAGGCATATTAAGATGCTCGGATACGAAGTTTGACTTTAGGTTGGGTCAGAATGACAATAGTTGATTTTTGTTGACTTTTTGAGAAATTAAGACGTTAATGAGATGTTATGGTATGAAATGTGTAGGCATTTGGTCAAGAGCTATCGGTAGTCAATCTATACGCAATCAGGCGAGTCTTCATGAGACTTACAATGGGATGCATACCTATGTATAAATTTATTTTCGAGGATTATATGATTTATATGATAACGTGTACATATGCATGATGTTTCGGTTTGCATAGATGATATATTTTACATGTATGTTATTTTATGATTAGTTGCATGCTATGTGTTTATTTTGTTTTCAAATGACTCTAGCATGTTATTTCATTTGAAAGTTTTATGATCAGTTTTAGCGGGTGAGCATTTGACGAAGAAGTCACATGACAAGTGGCACAACCCCGTAATGAGTGTCTAGACAGGTGCAGGTCGGACAACTCAGGGAATGCCAGTGACTAAGTGACTCATACTTGACAGACAAATTATGAGATCTCTTTTCTTTCAGTGTTGCATGTTTTTTAGAAAATGCATACTATTTGGTACAAAGTTTACACGTTGATATGTATGATGTGAAATGATCTTTACTCATGCAAACCATGAACTCATTGAGCTTTATAAGCTGACTATAGTATGCATCTCAGGGACAGAAAGTTTCAGGTTGGACAAAGAAAAAGAAGGGCATACTTAGAGACTTGTCTAGTCCATTTAAGTTCAATATTTAGGTGTGATAAGTCCATAAATCATACAAACATGATGTAATCTTCAATAATCATGATGAACATAAAAGGTAGAAAGAATATTATCAAAGGATGATTTGATTGAGAGAGAGAGAGAGAGAATTACAGCACTAATCTTGATAATTCTGCTAATGACAATTGTTAATGACAATTACAAGAAAATTAGTATTTATACTAGGAAATAGTAAAGGCTACACTATTACAAAACAGTTACACTAAGGAGAAACTTGAATACAACTTTAAAGCTCTACTTGAACCCAACATTCTCCCCCTTTGGATTCAAGTTTGGACTCTTATGAATTTCGTTTTGCGCAATCCAAGAATCTTCTCCAACCTTCTCAGAGCATTCCTATATTGGATCTTTTCCTCGAGCAAGTTTATCGCATTGATCAGCAAATATCTTTCTTTAGAACTCAGCCGTTCAGATTCAACAGCTTTATCGTTCATCACCCTCTTCAAGTCAAGTGCCCTTCTTACTAATTTGATCGTACCGTCA
>NW_020202292.1:14165-19700 GCF_001531365.2 Cynara cardunculus var. scolymus
GATTCGGTCTTTTAAGATTGATGATTCGCTGATTGTCTTCAAGCCCCATCTGTACATCAATGACCATTGCCAGTTTCACATGACATCGTATAAACCTCTTGATTGCTTCAAGAGCAACCAATTCTCCTTCTTTTCTGATCGTCATGTTTTTTAGTTCAAAATACATATATTCAAGGTCATCTAAGTATATGTTCGAGAAGTCTGCTTCGCTGGATCTCTAAATCTGACCATCATGTCTTGTTACAGTGAAAACAGGATAACAGATTCTCAATAATTTCTGAGCATCTATTTGTTTGATCGTGACAATCCGATGCTTTGTACGAACTTCACTGATTAGTTGACACTTGGCTTTCAGAATATGATGGTATTCAGTACGATATTCCCTTGTTTGCTTATGAATACCTAGAACTTTATCGCCACTTAGCACTTTCCTATGTCGGATGAAAATTCCAAAGTAGATATCTTCCAGATAAGGCTCTCAGATCCTTGCTCGATCATATCCAGGAAARTTAGCTCTTATATGAAATGGCACATAGTCTCTGGTGAAGATTTCAGTTGGATCAACATGTTCTCTTTGAGCTGTAATGATTGGCGCATCAAATAGGACTGCAGTGGAAGATTCTGGAGCAGACTGATGTTCTTCTTGAATAGGAAAGACTGGATCTTCATCATCAATATCGCCTTCAAAGTCAAAGTAGATCCTAGTTGATTCGTCTATATTGTCAATATCTTCTCCAAAGTCTTGATCTCCACCCAGAGTTTTAGAGAACACTTCGTTGAAACCAACATTGGCAGACAAGTCCAAAAGCATCCTTGTTCCTACTGTGGAGTCCGCCGGCTTTTCAACCGTTGGCTCAATCGTAGGACTTGTCTCCAAACCTTCATCTTCAACTACAATAGTCTTAAGTGTTCTTTCCCGTACTGATTCCGGGGCAGAAACTTCAGCAGTAACGTCTTGAGCTGATGGCTCCTCACCCACCCTTGCACCATGTTCAGATGTCTCAGCCAATCTCTGTTTTTTTCTCTCCCCCTCATGACTATCAGGATCATCCTGATCGTCATGTCTTCTTTTAAGAGATATGGCCTGAGACCTGCTAGTTTCTTCAAGTATATACACCCTTTCAACAAGAGTATCCATTAAGCGTTTTAGATCTTGGGTATTGGATGTGATTAAGTTGCTAACTTTAGAGAAACTAGCATTAATCACATCTTGAAAAGCCAAAAACTCTAAGGATCGAATAACAGGGTTAACATCTATTTGTTGGCGCAAGAGACCAACCAAATCTGCGTCCTCAGTATCTAGATTCTGAGATGCCATCAACTTTGCATATAAGAGAGATTTCAGCTCATCCACCGATTGATCTTGTACGGATGGTTCAGGTACAGTTGGTGGTGATGGCACAGACGGTGGCTCTTCTTCAACAACTTCTTTCCCCTTCAATAATCTTTTTAAACTGGCCATTTGAGCATCAAAATTTTCTTGAACAACCTTTAGGGGGCCGTCCAGATATTCCCTTGACACAAAGTCGGGTAAAGTAACTCCTGATTCACTTAGAATATCAGTTSTAACAACAGTTGAAAAAATTGTTGTGCCTACGTTCAATGTTGGCATGATGTTAGCATTGGTAGGACTTCCGACCTATCCTCATGAAATGTCAAAAGACATCACTCCGGTCGTTCCGGCAAGTTCACTAAGAACTGCACTTGGAGCAACAGATGCTCTTGACTCATGTGTACCTATGTGTATCGGCTCTAGACTCGAGGTGCACAGAATCGAAGTCGTAGGCTGGGGCAGCGGCCTACTTGTTTCAATAACTACATTCTCCAAAAGAGAAGTAGTTAGCATATGTGCTATATCCCCTTGTGAAATTGAAACAACAGATTGTTGAGAACCAGTTGAGTGGATAGGAAAGGTGTGCATTTCGATAGCTGGGCTAGCTATGTCTGCTTCAATACCAACATTCAACACATGAATGTCAGTAGTAGATGTGGTTGCCCGGCTAAGTTTTTCAGTTTGGGAAGGAGCTTGATCTTCTTTTTCTGCTCCACTCTCACCCTCTCCATATTCTTTTCCTTCCCGTTCTCTCAACTCTCTTCATTTTCAACTCCAACACCCTCATCTCCTCCTTCATTTGATAAACCTTGAAGAATATGATCATAGTCATCGTATTCGTCAACATTAAATGATAAAGAACGTAGACTCAGACAAGGTTGCTGAGCTGAATATTCAGGAAAGATTATATTAATATCATCCATGAAAGTTCCAATGGGAATATTTTGTTCAAGAGCATTCTGAGCATTTGCTCCATCATCATCATAATTGTGTTCATCACCAGAATCAGCCTGAATATCAGATTCAGCAGCTTCCGGGCTTGGTGAAGCTGTGGAAGGTCTAACAGTTAAAGTCCGTTGCTGATCAGAAGCTCCCCCCACCTGTTCACCCCTCTCACTTTCATTTTCTCTCATCACACTACCCTGTTCAGGTAACCCTTGTTCCTGAACTCTCTCTTCTATTTCTATTTCTCTCTCAGCTGAGGCATGGGGTGATCCTTGGGAAAGTTCAACCGGTTCTGGTTGAACTATTGGATCTATCACTCTTCTATAATCTATTACACACTGAGCATTCTGATCAGCTAAAGCAATTAATTATGGTGGAACTTGCATTATCGAATCCAAATCTTCTACTTCTGTATGTTGCCGAATTCTGGTCATGATAAATGTTGGCCCTTTTTCTGAATTTGCTCTAGCCAGGATATCTTCATTGGCATTCATCATGGCCTTTATGAATAGCTGCAAAAATCTCTGAAAAGGCACAAACTTTCTGGCCTTGGACGGAAATCTTTTGGCATTGACAAGCTCAAGTAGTTCATTCCATATAACAAGTGCATAGTCATAGTGTCTTGAAAATACTATGCCATGAAAGAATTTGAGGAATGTGCTGCAACAGGTATCTATTCCTTGGGTTTTGGATGTTAGGCATCGATTCAGGATTGAGAAAAGCAGATGCCATATTGAAGGTAGAAATCGTCTCTTGAACTGGGTAGGATTATTCAATACAACAGAATATCCTAGTCTTTTGATATCTATGCATAATTGTTCATCTGAAACGAAATCTTCAAAACTGGTCGATTCAGGACCAGGAAGACGAAGGATTATTCTTAATCTTTTTAATGTCAGGCGACTGACAAATTCGTCTACCTCTCCTTGAAAATATATAGCATCTCCGTCCTTTTCGATTGTAAGTGTACCCCAAAACTGTTGTAAGTACACCATTGGAACTGGTGTATTGGCAKATAAGGCATAARCAATTGGGTGGCCTTTCMGGATTTCTGGTATTATTGGGTATTCGGCTGGCATWTYAAAAGAAAAATTGTGGTTATTTGGTTTTATTTCTAGGTATTGTATTTGGGGAAATAGTGTTTCGGATGCAATGGGTTGGTTAGGCAAATGTGTAGGTATATTATCAGATCTAACAGAAGGAATGTGAGATTCCTCGTCAGACAGATGTCTTTGATCTGCCATATACTTGTAAAAGTTCTAAAATATTAGTACCCATTTTATTCAAGAAAAATTGAATTACAAAGAAAAATACTCACACACAAAAAAAAATATCAAAAAAATGAAATTTTAAAAAATTTAGCCTAAAAAAAATTAAACTAAAAAAAATGAAAACACTTAAGAGAAAAAAAATGAAAACCATATTGACTGGATTAGATGTCCGGACAACATACAAAAACACTTGGACTAAAAAAAATTGTGTCCGGATTAGAAGTCCAGACAACAAAGACAAAGACAAACATAACACCTAAGTATTTAAACCGGACAATCATCAACCGGTTTAAAGTTGATCGGATTAAAGTCCGATCACCTTGTCCGGTGAGATATGCGTTCAAAACATCACACAAATACAATAAAAAATACATCAAAATTAACAAAAATACACTCAAAAATTCAAAACTACATTCAACGTAATCAAAATACGATCAAAAAATACACAAAATACGCAAAGAAACAAGTATAAAACTGAGTTATTATGAGTTTATAGGTTCGATTATGAATTATTGTTCAAATTAAGTCTTAACAGTCCATAGGATCAATGATAATCGAAACAATCAAGGAATAATGAGAAGAGATCAAATTGATATGAACCTTGATTAGAAGAGATGAATAGACGACGAGATTAAGAGAGTTAAATCGAAGAACCAGAGTTGAGCGGAGACGATGATGAATAGTGAATGGAGTAAAAAGTAAAAAATGAAAAATGAGACGATTATTTATAGTCAAAGTCAAAAACCGTTCATATGCTAAACCGCTCAGAGCTTATCCGGATTAGAATAAGTCGGTCATGAGGTGTCCGGCTCATGGAATGAAAAATATCTAAGTGTTAATCCGGATACTAAACCGCTCAAGGCATGTACGATTTATATGAACACCGGTCAAGACATGTACGGTTTTGGAATAAACCGCTCAAAGGTTAATCGGATTAGAAATAAACCGCTCAAAGAAGAAAATTAAACCACTCAAGAATTAAGCGATTTAAGGACTTAGAAAAAAAATGAATACGCTCAAATGAATTCAACGATTTAATATCCGCTCAATCCCTTGCAAAAGTATATCTAATCTTGTCCGGATAAGAGTTTATCATATAGCCTTTTTGTCCGGATGTCTAAATCGGACAATAAACCGCTTAAGTGTTGTCCGGATTTAGACTAAATCGGCCAAACACTTATATTTCAAAACTCAATTATCTTTCAAAAATTAGACAATACKTAAAATACCTGTGAGAAAAATATAAAATGTTAGTTCAACACAGATAAAATTCACTCCCCCTAAAAATATGATCAGATAAAAAAAAATTCATACTCCCTCTCAAATATAGATTTCCACAATCAAGAAATTTAAAATCAGATAAAAAATTGAAACACTGATTTGTATTAAAAATACAGATATTTGACTAATTGAATTTGAATTAAATACAATTCAATAAATTGAATTGTTTTTAATAAAAATTCAAATTTTCAAATTCAACATACCTAACTTAGATACAAGAAAGCTAAAGCGTTTTTCATCTAAAGCTTTCGTGAATAAGTAATTGAAATTCTGTATTTACAAAATACAGTTTAATTGTTCTTTTTTCTACATGATCTTTAATAAAGTGATAACGGATATCTATATGCTTGGTTTTAGTATGCTGAACAGGATTACAAGAAATAGCAATAGCACTTTTGGAATCACAGTAAATTGGGATTTTATGAAAATAGAACCCGTAGTCCTTGAGCTGTGTCTGCATCCATAACACTTGAGAATAGCAGCTTGCAGCAGCTACATATTCTGCTTTAGCAATTGAAATGGAAACGCAGTTCTGCTTCTTTGATGCCCAACTGACTAGCTTGTCTCCCAAAAACTGTAGATGCCCTGTTGTACTTTTCCTGTCTAATATACAACCTGCATAGTTTGCATCTGAATATGCTGTCAGTTCAAAACCAGTACCCTTGGGATACCAGAGTCCAAGATTAGCAGTCCCTTTAAGATAAC